>NW_009707299.1:15631-89094 GCF_000703405.1 Apaloderma vittatum | reverse complement strand
TCAGCAGGATTGTCATAGAATTCACACCTATGAACTATTTTACGTACAAGCCTACAATTTCTGTAACCTCAGCTGGCAGTGCCTTGGTTTAGGACACTGAGAACACAGCATTTAGGTAGGGAGGGAGTATAAGGGAAGTGATAAGGTCCCTTAGGGAAGAGTGTGGAAGAGGACTAGCAGCTGGTAACTGAACAATAAAAGCAATCATGAACAGATTATTTAAATATTATAAAAGATGTGCTAGTGGCCATAAAATGTTAAAAAATATATTTTTTAAAAGCAGTGTTGCTTGGGCTACTTACTGAAAAACATACTGGTCAGTATCAAACATTTAATTCTGCAGAATTTTTGAGTGAGTGGATGCCTCTATGGGAGACTTTTAAGATACTCAGAAGACCTTCCCTCCCCCTGAGAGTATCAGAGGTGTCTGTTTTTCCCCAGTAACATCTCATTGCCAGAGTCATGGGTTTCCACTCACAGTGGTCAGTTAATGCCATGCATATCCTACTGCAGCAACTGCTAAGTATTTCCTGGTAATCACTAGACAGTTTTTTGTGGTTCCACTTAAATAAGATCATCTTCAGAAACCTTCTACGCAAGATCAAGCTACCTGAGGATCTTAACCTAAGATTAATATTTAGCCACAGATAGAAGCTATGACATTAGGTCCGAGAAGAAATAAAATCTGTTTACAGTGAAAGTACGTAAAATGTCAGATTTGCACTACCTCTCGGCTGGCTTACCCTTCTCAATCAATCATGAGAAATTAAATGAAGTCTTACTGAAAAAAAGATTCAATTTACATGATGTTATACTTACAAAACTATAAATTTGCAAACTAGTCATTTGGCTGAAAGAGCAAAAAATGTGGAATAAGTTACACCAGGGAGTTTTGCTACTCAGGTGCATTACACTTGGACTCAATTACAGAAGCAGGCATTTAATATAGCAAAATCAGCACTTTTGCACTGGTGCAGCACCAATCAGAAATCTTAATTCTTTCCTTAAACAGAAGCAATTTTAAAACCTGTTTCAAATGAAAAAGCAGCATCAAGCTGGTTTTCTTTCCTACTAACAAACTGGAAAATTCCAGCTCATCTGTGTGGAAGTCAGCAGCACCTGTCTAAGATTCAAATCAACTTCTCAGGGTAAAGAGAAATTCAGTAGCAGATCAAGTCCCCTTTATTACTCTAATCAGTTCCAGCTGTAGCAAACTTTGAACAATACCAATTTCTGAAGAATCCAGGCATAAGAACTAGACATCTAGAATGAGCATTTAAGTGACATAAACCACTCTTCACCATCTTAAGAAAACCACCCAAACAAAGGGAAGGAGGTTATTAATTCCTGTATTTAAGGTTATGTAATTGTTCAATGTGGTACAAATTAGTGCATATTAAAAAAGGGTAAATCCTCATAAAGTTAGAAGGGATAACAGTAAAATTCAACTCAGAACAAAACAGTTTGGGGATTTAAGAATATGTTTATCAAAAGTTATGGTTTCTATTCAATAAAACCACTCATGTTTATGCTGAATTAAGGAAGTAACAAAAGAAAATAAAAAATTATTTTGTTTTTGCAACTCCAATCCAGCACACATAGCTGTCCTTTTCATAATGTTGGGAATTTCAGCCCGATAACACAGTTACAGGCTTTATTCCCTAAGACATTTCTTTGCCATAAAAACTTCAGTGCTACCTACTTATCAGTTGGGAAGGTCACAGCACAAGTCTGTAGCTAACTCGATGGAAGGGCAATCAGACCATCCATCAGGGCAGGGCAATCAGCACACATAAGTGGATTAGGGGATTTTTGAGCCCAGACTAAAGATTTCAGTTTAGTGAGGGCACCCTCAGTTCTCCTCCACCCCGATTTTCCCTCTCACACACAAATCCTTATTTCCCTTGTGAAATTGCTTCAAAAAAAAAAAAAAAAAGAGATGGAGACATGGGCACTACATGAAGCTAATTTTATCTAATAAGTTCACATCTTGTCAAATTTTAAGGCTTGACAAGCCACTAAATTTTGACAGATGGCCTCTGCGATTCCCCCATCACCCTCCCAGGGGTGGATAACAGGGGAACCAGGGAGAGAGACTTTAAGGTTGGAAAAAACCTTGAACTATTTTATTGAAAATAAAAATAACAAAAAAGAGAACAATACTAAAAATAACAATGAAGACATCAAACTATATACAGATTTATACAAGTATGCAAATATGCTTAATGATATAAGACACTATGTTAATAAGAACTCTCACCTTTTGGAGCACAACAAAGTCCTGAGCAGGAAAAAAAAGTCCCAGACTTGACTCAGCAGCAGACAGGAGTACCCAAGCCCAGAGTCCCAATAACAGTCCAAAAAAACAACAACCCAGAAGAGGATCTGTGCCACTTCCACCCATAGGGGTAGAGGAAGACAACCCATCCCATCAAACAGTGCTCTTCTGCAGCATGAAAACAGAAGGTGGGACCACCAGCATCACAGGTGAACCAATGAAGAACCAGTAGCAACACCTCCCCAACACAGCAGGTACTAAACACTCATAAGGCTCTTCTTAGGGGCCCTTACATTCTGAGCACCATGGGGAGAAACACTATGATTGGTTCATTTGGGTCACCTGAGCCATCATCTCCTCCCCACAGACACAGCTACCCCTCCTCCCCCAGCGTGATTGCCCCCTGGGTCACATAGCCCTAAATAACTTCTATTCTGGTGCTCTGCAACCAGGACATATCTGCATGACAGATTATTAGAGAATTTGAGCTTACAAACTACTGCATAATAAAATGCACACATAATAAACAATATTAGCAACAAAATTAGACCAAAGCAAAATAGTAGTTTGCAACACACTTTCCATAATTGACTGAGTGAGAGAATGAAAATTCATTACATAGGTTGTTCAACATGTATCACTGCTCACTTTCAGACCTGGCAATATAGTATTCAGTTAATACTTACAATACATTATTCAGCCAAGCACACAAATGCTAAGTAACAAAAAAAACCAACCCAACCAAAAAATCTCACCAGCAATTTGTAAATGTATTTTAAAGATCCAAAAATATAATTCATAACATATTCATCAAATGGGATCTAACTAGCTTTTCTGTATGTGGAGATACTTATGCTTTTTATTTCTTAATAAGGATCCTCAGAAACCAACTTTCCATTTAATCAGTCAGGTTACTTGACATCAGAAGAACACTAATTGGTGTATTCAATTTTGAAACAAATAGCCATTAAACAAACCCAACAAGGAAAAACCATGACAAAAAAAACCCCAGCTAACAAAACCAACACAAGCTTTAGAACACAAACGACAGTAGTGAAACAGAACTTTTTTGACTGCTTAAGACATAGCTGCATCTAAACAGATCAAAAACTTAATGCTGTGCAAGCACTACTAATAATAGCTAAAACACTGGTCTGTTCTCAACATTGTTACAGCCCCAAGCCCCAAACACCACAGCACCATATGGGCTGCTGTGAACAAAGTTGGCTTGCACTTGGCCACAGAGCTGTTTTCTCAGGTATTTGAATCCAACTCTCTCCTGATAAAGATTAAGGCTAGCACAAAACCCATGCTAATATGTTAAAACAAATATTACAACAACAATAGAAGTCAAAAACCAAAGTTTAAATGCTGATGATCTGTTGACCTTACACCTCTGAATTTTAACGAACCACCAGATGATTTTGTAAAGATCAGGAATGCAAAAGAAGCATTGAGCGAAATCAAACAGTACATGGAAAATCTAGAACAACAAAATCCAAAACAAAAATCAGCCAAAAACCTTTAGACTTACAGTTTTCTTTCTGAAGGACAACTCCAGGTCTACATGGTCCTTATTTTGCAGTGGAAAGAATCAAAATTCACTAAAGCAGTTTGAATAATTCCCAGCTGATATCAGGACTTGGGTTACTGCTTAAAAAATGCCTTTAAGATTCACCTCTACCACAAGTATGCTGAGCACTACTTTGATGTAGCTGATTTCAATAATTATCTGATCTGAATGTAGTTGATGTGAGTTTTACCACTGATTTCAGCAAAGCCAGGATTTCATGCAATGAGTTAGTACAATTTAGATTAGTCTTGTAACTTGCTCAGAAGCTGATTCAAAATATAGGGAAGCCAAATGGATTTGCATTGAATCAGGTTTAATTCAATTAATTAACTGTATTTAATAGTACTTAATTAATCACAATGAAGGCTAATCAAATTTTTAAGGTTGTTCTAGGAGGTAAACCCTATTTAACTCTAAATGTTGTATTATTCCAAGTTTGACATTACGAAATATCTTTAGCTCTTTGTATATAAGTTTATAGTAAGGAGGTAGTTTTTTTAAAGATTGCTTTCATGCTTTTATTTTTCCATGAATAAAAAGAGAAAAACCCATCAACCCTAATTATTAAGTTGTAGAAACTTAGTGGGTTTAAGTAGGTAGGTTTTCCAAGATGTCTGCCAGGCAGCTGGAGCATATACACTTTTTGATAGTCTTAAAATATCTACTCTTATTAGAACTGGATGTCCCTTACAGGTCTAATATCCATTTTACTAAAGTTCAGCAGATCAGCAGTGATTAGCTACCTCACATGTAGGCAGACAACCCAGTTTTTGGTTTTTGGACTTCAGAATAAATACTGTGTTGTTCTAACTTCCTTATTGTATTCCTATGCATAGTATCTTCTTCTCTTCTTTTATTTTTGGAGCCACCTATTTAAATTTTTCATTAATGATGTCAGAAAAGAGAATATTCTAAAAGTGTTCTGAGAATGTATTATGCTATTATAGATATCATGATAATAACTAAGATTAAATACTTCTCATTTAAAATCACCCAATACTAAAATACTCTCAGCTAAAAAGAAAATAATTTGCATCTGTGTTCTACAAGAAAGGTTGTTATTGGACAATGTGACTTGGCTTCTATGAGCAACTTATTAAGGATATTTAAGAGAAAAGAATTTAATATCACCCTTTTATAGCAAGAACAGAGTGCTTGCCCATATCAGAAATACCCTTCTGTTGATTTCTATGCCTCTTCCCGTGCAAGTCCAGTATCTGACTCTGCCTTTAGTCCTTCAGAACTGGGGACATCAAAATATAGGTATTGTCTAGGTGTACAGAATTCCCTTTTCTCTCCTCCCTGTGTGTATTCATAAACCGAGTACAAGAGACATCAATTGTTTCTGGAGGTTTTGTGGCTCTGCTCCACTGTAAGCATTAAGTGACATTAAACATGAAAATATCAGTGATGTACTCTTTAAACATTCACCATACAATTAATTCAGAAAGTAAATAAAGCCATAGAAACTAAAATAAACTTTTAAGATTAATAAAACATGCAAATATTGTAATCTTATTAGTGTGGTGAAAAGCAGAATGTAAATTTCACAGAGAATGAAATCAGAGATTGATGTTTTCAGATTGAAAGTAAACAAATGGTTTGACTTTTCTCTAATCATCTAAATTGAAATTTCTTTTCCTGAACGGTGCAAAAATTAACATCTGCATCAACAAACTTTCAAATGGATTTTAGAACTTGCTATTATCTTCCAGGCCTTGGAAATGTTATAGCTGATGGTTCTTGGGCATTTTTGCTTGCCTCCAGCATTCAAGATGCTCTCCACTATTTCAAGAAGTTATTCATCCCTCCGCAGAGACCTCCTCTGATCTTTGTCACTACAGGATTTTTACTTCCTATTTGAAGGTTGATTGGCCTGGGAAGCTGTCTTCAAAAGGAATGGATAGAAGTCTTATGCAGTCTCATCTGGGGAGACACGTCAGAATGAACCAGAAGAGACTGAGCATCTCTTGGCGTTGTTTTCTTCAACTCACAAAAATGAACATCAGTTAGTAGAAAGGAAAGTATTCTGTTCATCTGCCATAAAAACATATTCAATAAATGTATTTCCAGGATGAGCCACTTATTTTCTTGCACTGAAAAATCAGACAACTTCCAAATACAAAATACTCTGGTATGCTTTAGCAGAGAAAAAACACCAAAGCTGGATAGTTACTTTTCATTCGTCTGACACTGAAAAAAGCAAAAAGGTGGATAAATTTCTCACTATTAAATTACATACATGTTATGAATTAACTTTGACTATTTTACTAGCTTAGACACAGCATGGCATGAGAATATGTACAGAGTTTAAAGCATATTATAATTTTACCAAAACTTGTAGTAGTGTAGTTAAGAAAAAATACACTTTTAAAAAAAAAACAAACCCAAACCCACAAGGATAATGATATACTAAAATAATATCCAGTCTATGGAAAAATAGTTGCTATTGAAAAGATGTAAATTGAATAATGTATTATTAACATTTCTGAGTTCACATATTCACAATCCATAGAATCTCCTCAGCTTTTCTAAAATATAATATGAAGAAGAATTATGGGACAGCACTTCCTAAAGCAGGCTTAACTTTGAAGTTCAAAATGGCTTAATAATTTTGTTATATTATTTTATTTTACTCACAAAAAAAGTGAGTTTAAATTAATATTTAAAATAAAGAATTTAAAAAATGGGCAGGAAATTTGAAATGCTGTTGAATAAAGTACATGCTCTATTTTTATTACAGTCTTAATTTGGTAAGATGGATTTATGTAATATCAAATCTGATTAAAATTTTGGCAGTTAAATGCAACCATGTGCCTAATTGCTTTCCTGAGTTAGTAGCTAGAGGAACACATTAGCTTGTGAACTTTGCATCTACTTATTACCTTTTATTAATCTGTTAATAAATTTCTCTTAGTATAGCTGAAAGCTGCATTTAAACATTCTCACCAATAATAAAATGGAAAGTGTGATAATTCACAGTATTTCAAATTTTAAAATTTATCATTTATGTCTTAAAAATTTCTTTATAAACATTTTCATAATGGGCAAGTATTACATGGATTCTCCTAGTAATTAAATCTCAGCAATGAAGTAGACATAAAAAGTGTTATTGACATTATCCAAGAAAGTAGGAAACGTTTCTTGCAAGATTTACTTCCTTAAGCCCTGCCACAGACTTTACATGTGATCTTTATACTGTAATTAGATCCCAATCTCAGAAATTACTCAGGCAGCCAACTGTAAAATCAATGTGAGAGAGTTGCCTAAAAAAGGAGCTGAAAGTTTAAATATCATAGTGTCTCTGACTCTTAATTTCTATGAGAAAGTTCATCTAAAAATTTCACATTTAGTTTAATCTAATTACCAAGGCTCTTTTTTTAGTCAGAATAAAAAGATAGATGAAATGACTCCCTTGCTGGAATTTATACCTATTGACCTATAGAAAAAAAAGTAAAATACTAATGAGTCCATTATTTTTGGATGCTTTCGTCCAAATTTGAGACGAATCTCACACTCAGTGCTTTAGTTTTCTATTTTTAACCAAGGATAGTAAGACAGGACTTCCATGACTGGCAGCTCAGTGTGGAGGAATCCTTGCCTGAGCAAAGAAGGGGTCAGTCTCTCTATGCTGATGATATCTGTCAAGGGGCAGGTCATCATTTCCCTACCTCACAGCAACTTTCCTCACTACGGATGGAGATGTGCTTAAAAAACGTGTGAGGTCCATATATATTCTCACATGCCAAAAGCAGAAATGGTTTTATCCAGCACTGACATTTTCCAAGATCTCCAAACCACTGCATGAACAAAGTTTTCTAGGATATTTCACCTGTAGAGGACACAGATGAAGACATTGGTTTCCAAAACATTAAAGAGGGTAGACCCAGCTTCTTCCTTCAGATATCCTCTCTGGTCTTGACCTTGTGCTCAAAAGGGAGTTGGAGTAAAAGGAGCATGAGTGCTATAGAAGCTGTGACTGCTTATAATAACATGTCCTTATGGGAGCCAGGTTCTGTGATCACTCTTAGTGGATCCTCTGCCACTTATCAGAAAAGCTATAGCAGCTGTTTTGAAGTTTTTTGTTCCAAACGCTCGTTAGCTTCCAGTTCCTAGGAACCCCGAGACTTCCGCTGTAACAATGTGAAATATGATTAGGGATTAGGAAAAATAATGTCCCACTGAGGAGGATCAAACACTGCAGTAGGTTGTGAAGGATGGTTGTGGAACATCCATCCTGGGAAAAATTCAGTGCCTAGCTGGGTACGACACTGAGCAAGCTGATACGGGTTGATTCTTGCTTCTAAATTCAAAGCTTTGTCTACCTTAAGTGAGAACTTGAGCCACGTGACCTTCAGAAATCCCTTCAACCTACAGTGTTTTAGGATTCTGTGTTTCTGTCTTTGTCAACTGTTAGTGTTATCCAACTCAGCTCCCATTTTAAGTTATCAATTAAAAAATTATGAGAGCTGTTGACCTTTGAAATCAGTCCACAATCAAATAACATTAAGAACATCATTGCTTGACACCAGTACACACAAATCTTGGCTCATACATAGCTACTTCTTTTGTTTCAGGAAGGATCATACAATTTCTTCCTTTTCCAGGTCCCTGCATTCAGCTGATCCACACAGTGACTCAGAATAACATATGATTTTTGCCAGCTATACAGTGAGGTATTTTGAAATATTTCTCCCTCTCATATGCAGAACCTCTTCTAATTTCTTTGTTTCAAACATATCAAAACAGTTGTGTTGTTGTCTGCCTTAAAAAACAAAGAATTTCCAGCACTTTAAAGTCTTGTACAATAAAGTGTATTATTTGACCTGAAGATTTTTTTGGTAGGAATTTGGGAGAGTTTTATCTGGTTTTGTTTTCTTTTTTTTTTTTCCATGGTACTTTCAGAATAGTACTTCTATTTTTTATTTTTTATTTTTTTTTGTCTTTTAATTGTCCTGGCTAGCAGAACATATAGAATGAATGAGAGCTAAAATAGGCTTTCATTTTTACAAAGACAGAACAAGTGCCCTTCAGGGACTACCCATCAATGCCAAATCTAAATCTGCTTAGTGCTTCCAGTCCTTCAGGAATTTGGGTATTCTGAGGTTTTTAAAGTTTAATGAATAGAAATATTAATAGGTTTTAAAGAGATCTTATTTCATATGAAATTGTTGTAAAATTTAAAAAAAAATGTGCAAGTCTTGGGCTAAAAAAGGCCCAATTTCTGCTTTGCAAATTCAGTACACAACCATAAAGAACTGACTTTATTTTTAGAAAATAGAGATTTAGTTTACTTTGAACACTGATTCAACTTCAATTTAAAATATCAAGTATTTTATTCCTGACAATAATGACAAAGAAATGCTAACTTTTCTGATTGCTCTTTTGGCAAAATTAACATGAAGAATTATACCCTTCTCTGTCCTTCCACTTCTTATTCTCACTTACTCTTTTCTTTCTACTTGTTTAATCCCTCATCCTTTCACTTGTTTGTGAGGTTGATTCTTGTGAACTGTATCGTTGATATAAACAAAATTTAGAAATGTTTCCAGTTTTTTGGAAGCCAGCATGTTATGAAAACATAATCCCAATGTCACTTGAGGTTTCATTTAGCAGCACCAAATGGATTAAAATAGCATTAAGTCCATGTTAAAGAATTAAGAATTGACTGACACATTATGTGAAAAGTTTTTAAACGGAGAAATCAAAAATCTTGCTTCAGCTGTCCACATTTTTGGGTTTTGAGGTTCTGATACCTTTTTCTTCCTTTGGTGATATGGATGTATAAGATTAGTAACCACTACAAGCTGCCTGTAACAGAAGTAAATTGGAAATAATTAAGAGGAAGTGGCAGGTAGCTAAGATGTGGCTTCATTCAGAGATAGATGCTGTCCTGGGAAGCAATTACCCTGAAGGGGATTTAAAGGCTGTGAGGGTTAGGCAGTCACTAACAAGAGTCCCCAGTGGAAAAAGGCTATGCAGAAGGCTAGAGATGGATGGATATACAAACATAGTAATGGAGGAATGATTTTACCTCAGTCTGTGGCATCGGTAAGACAGATGATGTAACACTATACACCACTCTTTGGTCCCCATAAATAGTGACAATTGAGCAAGGACCATAAGAACAATACAGGGGGCGGGGAAAAAGCCTGGTAGTGAGTGACTGAAAGATCTCAGCCTGTATAATTTCTAACAAAAAAAATAATTATAACATTATTGTCTAAGTATCTGTACACATTCACATATGGGGACAAAAATTGATGGATATTAATGAGCTCTTTCAGCTAGACATAAGAAGTAATTTGTAAATTATGAACTAAAATATATAACAGTGAGAGTAACTAATCATTGAAAGTTCTAGAGCCTTCATCTTTCAATAGCTGCATGTCCTGAACTGAATGCTTTAATAAAACATACGTTATTGGATTTCAGTTAAAGCTGACATTCAATGGCCTAAGCACAAATCTAGGAGAACAGCAGTCCGGATCGTTTCATGCTATTTTCTGTCCTTAACCACTACGAAGCTCAACATGTTTACACAACCAGAACTTTTTAACAGTTAACATAGACTATGTTGGAACATGTCTGCCTTAAGAAAAAAAAACAAACAAAGGGGTAAAACAGGCATCGTGGTTAACTGAACAGCACAAGGTAGTAAGAGGCTTATGATGACAGGTCTAACAGGTATTTTCTGGGGAAAGGGGTAGGCATCAGTGAAAAATAGTAAATATGCAAAACTCTTCAGCAGTGAGGAGTGTGATTCACTGCGAGGCCAATTTTCTTCTCAGGGCTCCCCAGGGCTACAGGAGGCTGGGGCTGCATGGGCTTCATGCCACCTCCTGGCAGTTTAGGGAAGGAGGGTCCCTAGGCTTTGTGCTTCTCCGACACCATCTTCCTCCCACCAGCATTCACACAACATCTAAGGAAAACACGTCTCCAACAATTTTATGCTACGTTTGTTAGTTTCAAACAGACAAGTATTTTGATTTCATATCTATTTAAATTCAAGTTCTAAGACTCTGCAGACATCAACCTCATCCATCTTGGAACACAAAACTCCCTTTGAACCATTTTTTAGGAAGAAGTGTCTTTACTGTACATTTCTCTTGACTCTTCCCAAAGAACCTCAAAACCTTCTCTGGCAGTATAATCTGAGAAGTAGCTTGTTTCCTTGATATGGAAGCCTGGCTAAATGGCTTGCTGAGCCATTTAGCCACATGAACCTGACTGACAAATGACATTAATTTATAAATAATTGCTACTTCTTATTTTGCTGCACATTTGTGATGGGTTTGTGTCTGGTGAAGTTTTTGGTAATGGGAGGGCTATAGCGTTGTCTCTGAAGGAGACAGGCCAGATCCACCCCTGCCAAAGATCAGGCCAATCAGTGCCTCTGTGAATCAGTATATTCAAGAGGGGAAGCTTGTTGGAGAAACTCTCCTTTCTCTGTCTTTTATTTTGAGGACTCCTTTTGTTTTGGAGAGGAGGGGGGAGGTGAGAGAAGAGCAAACCTGTGGTCCTTGAGGAAGAGGGAGAAAAGGGGCACAAGAGACAAGCATTCCCCAGAGGCCCATGATGAGTGAGGCAGCAGGATGAGTCCCTGCTGGCCAAGGAGATCAATGGCAGTGAGAGCATCATGGATGCAGTCCATGGAGGACCCCATGCCAGGGCAGAGAGAGACCATGGGAGCAAAGGACACACCTGAAGAGATCCATGACTCCAAGGAGGACTCATGCCAAAGGCACACTACAGCCCATGAGTGGGTGCCATGCTGGTGGGATGGACTCACATGGAGGATGAGAACTGTCTCCCATGAGAGGGACACCACGTGGCAGCAGGAGAAGACTTTAAGGAGCCCTCTGCCAGAGGAAGATGAACAGATCACACCCCTAGTCCCCTATCCCCCTGAGTCACTGGTGGGAGGTAGCTGGGAAGGAGAGAGGGGTGGGGGAAAGGGGTGCTTAAGATCTGTTTGTGTGTGCTTTGATCTAGTTAATTTGGTTAAACTGGTGGTGGTAAATTAAATTTATGTTTGTTTTCTCCCCAGGTCTACTCTGTTTTTTGCCTGTAACCGTAAGTGGTGAGTGAGACCCTCCTTGTCCTAATTCCAGTCCTTGAGCCTTTTTGTTGCATTTCCTCCCTCGCTATCCCTAAAGGGAGGGGGTTTGGGGTGAGTGGCTGCATAGTTCTTGTTCCCAGAGGGGTGGGGTCAACTTACAACACATTTTAAGTGGTACTTTTCATTCATATAATTTCTGTGATCTTGCTTACGTTGCAGTTCCGGAAGCAGTTTTCTGTACATGTGAAATGGTTGGGCACTGTGTGGAAGGGGAAGGAAGAGCAGCCTGGCATAGTGCAGAGAGTGGCAGCGAGCTTCCTACATTGTTCTTCTTGCTGAAATTACCTACTAAGGAACAATTGTCTCACAAGTGTAAAAAAAATATAAATTAATTGATACCTCTGTAACGTTTTTTTAAAAAAACATAACTCAATGATTCCATTATTTTCTCAACAAAAACAACCAGCAGCAATGTGGCCAAAATGTTTGCTGTAAAAGCGACAGAGTTCCAGTACGCAAGATGCAGAATAATTCATGAAAGGAGTTACAGTAACACCCAAAGTCCAGGACTGAGGTATATACAAATCATGCAAAAGAAAGGTAAATGTGGCTATGGGTTTTTTAACATATAGGATCGTAGAATCACAGAATTATTAAGGTTGAAAAAGACCTTTAAGATCATCAAGTCAAACCATCAACTCAACATCACCATGACCACTAAACCATGTCCTCAAGTGTCATGTCTACATATTTTTTGAATGCCTCTGGGGATGGTGATTCAACCACTTCCCTGGGCAGCCTGTGCCCATGCCTCATCACTCTTTCAGTAAAGAAATGCTTCTTAATATCCACTCTAAATCAAGCAACTTGAGTCCATTTTGTCTCATCCTATCGCTAGTTACCTGGGAGAAGAGAACAACACCCACTTCACTGCAACCTCCCTTCAGGTGATTATAGAGAGGGTAAGGCCTCCCTTGAGCTTACTTTTCTTCAGACTAAACAACGCCAGTTCCCTCAGCCTCTCCTCAAAAGACATGTTCTCCAGACCCCTCACCAGCTTTGTTGCCCTTCTCATTGAAGCATCTCAATGTCTTTCTTGTACTGTGACGGCCAAAACTGACCAAAGATGCAGTCTCACCAGTGCTAAGTATAGGGGAATTATCACTTTTCTCATTCTGCTGGCCACACTATTTCTGATGCAGGCCAAGATGTTGCTGGCCTTCTTGGCCACCTGGGCACACTGCTGGCTCATGTTCAGTCAGCTGTCCAGCAGCTCATCTGGATCCTTTTCTGCTGGGCAGCTTTCCAGCCACTCTTCCCTACGCCTGTAGCATTGCAAAAAAATTTATCTGTCCTTTCTCTTAATATGTTTTTCAGAGGTGATTTAGAATTTATGCTTTGGCATCCATATTCCACCTTTCCCAGAGTTAGCATTAGTGTTATGCTTCATGACTAGCACTAAGTTTCTATTGCCCTTTCTCTGACTGTACATCTATTTCCTTCTTTCTTTTAACCACTTTTCTACTTCTCTTTTTTAAAAAAAACCCACAAACTTGCACCTTTCCTTCACTTCTCAGTGGTGTCCTGTGTTTGCCCTCTTTGGAAAGCACAACAAAAGTTTTTACCAGAACTCATCACTCCTTCATTACATATGCAGCACTCATATTAACATTAGCTTTTACTTGATTTACAGAAAGTTATGCAGCCTCCAGACAGAGACAAACCGAAGAGAAAATGCTCTGCTAAAGTCTGTGAGAGACCTTTCCCTTCTCCCTACTAATCCATGGCTCTAGAATACAACTATATCCTTGTCCTTGAAATACCAGTGTTGCTGGCCCTATATGTAAGGAGTCAGAGCCCTTTTCCAAGGCAACAGAAAAACTGATGTGAGTCAGTCAGGCAGTATATTTGAATTATGCAGTCTCCCCTTCCCAGCAGTGGTGTATCCAGTCTGTTCACTACAACAGCCAAGACGAATTAATGAAGAGTAACAACACATGCCTTTGCCTTGTTCCAGCTCTGTCACTCACAAGTCTTTCCTTGCTAACTAACTAACCAAGTAAAAATCCACCTAGTTTTGTTGCTAAGTAAATTTTCCAGTGGGCTAGTTTAATTAGCTCATAGAGGTGTCCCACGAGCATGAGAACCAGTACAAAGCAATCACGACCTACGCATATTTCGGATGACTGGTGGCTTAACCAGGATTCTCTCTTTCAGCAGCAACAAGAGGAAAACTCACCCTGCACCTCAATGAATTATATCATGAACAAGACTGATTTAACCTCAATTCCTATTTCCTTTTTTACTGCCAAAATTTTAAATAGTACTTTTTAGTTGGGTTATTTCAGTGATCTGAAACAATCACTGAATCATAACAGGAAGAGTGTAAGCAGATCCCATATCCTGCTGCTCTTGCCTTTCCATCATCAAATCAATAAACCAAATACAGATGTTTATTCAGCCACAAAATGAGAAATGGACCTAGATTAAGAATAATACGGCATAAATTTAGAAAATTGTTACTTTTCAGACATTCTTTTCTTTGATAGGGAAGCGTCACTGATAAAGGATCTGTAATACAATGAAAACAAGGGTCTTTAAAATAGATTTGCACAAGTGTAATCCTTCTTAATATCAATTACACTCAATCTTAACTTTTACTGGACTGATCCCAATGATTTCAGAGACATTTGGTGGGGAAAGAAAGGTGGAGGTGCCCAAAACTGTATTTTTGTCATTTTTACAATGTGAAAAAGATTAGAGCTTAAAGCTCTAAAGAGTTTTGATCTTGGTGTAATATGCAATAAAATTACGTTAAAGTTGGTGCTCTCCTGAAATTATAGAGATGGAGACAATAAATATAACCAGGTCAGATTCCTTAAAAAACAACACAGCATTCACATCATCAGTTCTTTTGTTATAAATTAATAAATAATGTAAATAAAAAGCTTTGGTTGACTTCTGATAGCCAGGGACTAATAACTGAGGTAGTTTTTAACATATAAGTCCATGGTTTAAAAATTAGAAGAGTTAACATGGAGTCAACACTGTTTAAATTAGTTATGGCACGATATCTATGTATATTTGTCACTTTAACTTACCCTGTAAGATGTGAAATAGTATTTTCTAATGAGGCTGAGTCCTGCATGCTGACAGCGGACCTCCAAGAGCTCAGTATGACAAGCTGACAGTAACTGACCAAGGGACATGTCTTATCAGCCACCCATTTATTTTTCAGTTGCTACTTCTTACCTCCAATAGATTTAAAAAATGCTTTTTTTTAATCTTAAAATTACTGTTAATTTACCTTGGTTAGAACAAGCAGGAACCAAAAAACCTGAGGTCACATCAGTAACCCTGTGATTCGGCTGATCGTTAAAAAAAAACCCCTATGTGCTTTGCTTCATTTGAACAGTCAAAATAATGAAATGCAATTGTAAAGAATGACAGATAAAAACAATAAATTGTGAAAGTAATAAAATTGTCACACGGGAAAGACAAGAAAGAAGGTTTAATGAGACAGAATGGACAAGTAAGTAAATTATTTATGTGAAGTCTCCATTCAGACATGACGTGCCTCACTGTCTTTCATTACTCCTTGATCCATGCATAGTGCTGAACTGGATATCCTCACTGTTCTGTTTTCTTCCCTAAATACATGACATTTGTTGCAGACTAATCATGAGTAGTTGTTTTACTGATAATTTATTGTCTTCATAGTGTTTGCCAATACTGATAGACTCAGCCGATGCTGAAAAGATGACTACATGGTGAAAAACTTCTCCATAAAGAATAAGGGGATTTTTTCCTGTGTAGAGATCAGAGGTCTTCAAGCAGCATGGTTCAGCTGATGTGCAGAAGATACTAAGATATGAGTCAGAAGATATGAAACTAAATTTCAAATATTTTCACCCAGATTATATATTCTTGAGTAAAAATATATCCAGCTGAATGGCCATATACATACCAGCAGCTCCAAGAGCATAGACAAGCATATAAATGGTTTATATGTGAGTTACTGAGAAGTCACAAATTATAAATGTTCTTGGCCTTCTTGAGTGGCAAGATGGATAGGGATTTATACTGCAGATGTAATGAAAGCTGTGGTCTTCAGGCTCTTTTTCCATTGCCTGACGGGCAACGTGTCATTAGCAAAAGGCTGGAGCAAACACCTAGGCTTCAGTATGCTCTTTTGACTGAAGAACTAACTCACTCGCCATCTTAGATTGCTAACCACTAGCATGCTCTTTTTACTCTGGCCTTCTGGGCATGAGAAAGAAAAGGTGGCAAATTATTTTACAGTCAGGAAATCATTTAAATGAGTTATAACTTATTGCATGCTGTCTGTTCTAGGCATCTAGATTGAGGGGACAGGCCAGAGAGAAATTTACTCTTTCATTCTGTTTCATTCAATGACTTTTCTTTCTAGCTCCGGGAGCTACAGCTGAGACATTTTGCAAGTGGTTTGAAGGATGGTTGGAAGTATGAAATCTACTGAATAGACTGAATCTCTATTCCAGTATTTCCTGGAAAACTAGTGACCATTTTATTTCTGAAATGCTTCTTGTCACAGTGACTTTGCTTAGAACACCCTTCTGAATTAATGCAATTCTAAGCAACTTCTTCAGCCAGAAGCATGGTGAACTGCCAACACAGAATACATTGCAAATTTTACATAGCATATTGCTCGTCTTTAGTGAACCAATTCTCAAATCAATTAGGTCTGCTGGCAAGGAAGCCTTAACGCTCTGAATAATTTAAAGTGCAAACTGTGTGGCATACAACTCCTTTCATCAGCAGCAAGATTGATTTCACCTTGTAGTATCTCTGCCCTACAGGAATGGCCTTTTTTAGTTAAGTTTTCAAAGTTATCACAACAAAGCAGTAATGTCTGCAGCATATAACACAAGTTACATCTGTTCTTCTCAGATTGGATAGACAGTCATTAGTCAAAGTAAAAAATTAGTGAAAAGGCAGCATTGAACATTCTTTTTCATTCCTCATTATAGACCTGCAAAAGGAGTTTATAGGAAATTCTTTTAAATATTGATGAAGTTTAGGACTTATTCAGGATGAAGTTCAGAAGGACCATCAGGTTATTTCAGAGTACATGTAGGCCTTAGTCACAATAAATTAATTCCATTTTTTATTTTGTTAATATGCTTGTCCAACTATCCTAAGCAAAGTTGACATGCTGAATGCGTTTATATGCGTCAACTATATAGATATTTTTAAACTTAAGGAAGGACTGTGAACTCTTTATCTGAATCCAGTGGCCAATAAGTTCAAGATGGTTTTACTTTTAATGGTTATAAAAGCATCCCTTTCTCCTTCCTAGACCCATGTATCAGAAAACACCTCAAACTCAGAATACCTTTGCCAGTATTATCTTCCCATAGCTGTACTAGGCACTGGCATCTGAGGACAGAAAATCTACAGAGCTTTAGCACTTTATATAGCATCTCCTTTAGACGAAAGTAAACTTTCTGTGGCTACTTTAACAATATACCCCCCTAACAGGGAATCTGCTTCCTACAACTATTCTAATCACATTCCTCTTCAACATGTACTGAAAAAATGCCGCTTTCTGTTAAACCCATAAAAATTGAACTAGCTTTTCAGTTATAGAATATGCAATTGGTTTAAGCAAATAAAGAGCAAATTTGAATAAAAAAATAGTTTACTTGTTTAGGATTACAGTCAAGGGCACTCTAATAAAGTAAACACTTTGCTTATGGAATAGCCTTTGAAAGCTGAATAGCGAATATGTTTTACAAACATGATCTGGGAGTCCAGAAAGAAATAGATGTCATTAAAATTGAATTTGTATGGCTACCTATTCCATTACTAGATCAAAAAGAGCTAACATTGTGTATGATTTTTTTAAAAATGAGGAGTTTCATGCAAACCTGGCAGATGTAAAAGGAAGTCCTTGGACAAAGTCAGGCAAGAATTTTTGCAGAAAAAACTTAATTGTCACTATATACAGTGGTCTTTATTTCTAGACCAGTTTGCCTGCAGAATACCATAATTAGAATCAAAACTGAGGTATCCCACTGTGGATTACAATCTTTCCATTGACTTCAGTCTTTGAATCAGGACCCTTTTTACTAACTTAACAGTAGTTCAAAAGAATAAAACCCTCAGTATTTCAAAAAACACCTTCAAACCAAAAGGTGTTATTCAGTTGCTTTGCCAGGCCTTCTATTTTAATTTCCTACTTGCCTTCTATTTTATCTTACATCTTTCAGATCCCATGCTGCAGCATCCACAGTACCCTTTTAGGCTGAAAACACCTGATAAATGAAATCAGAAAGAATAAGGCTGATTTTTTTTCCCCTGTACATACTGATATAAAGGTCTTCTGTCCTTGATTGCAAGTCCAAAATCAAACCCTATACAAAATCCAAATAATGAAATATATAGGAATTACACAAAACTGAACATTGAAGTACAGGCCAATGCTTCCCTATAACCATACATATGAAAGTCATGCTGCACGCCTTCCACCTCCACTCACTGAGTCAGCTGAACCATGTTGTCTGAAGACCTGTGGCATCTATTTATTCACCAAAACTACACCAACCTTTATCATTCCCTGTAAAGGGTCAAACTAAAGCATTGCTCAACAGGAGAAAAGATGACACTATACGTCACAGTTTTGACTTTTCTATAGACAGACAGCCTAGATCAAACATCGTATTCAGATATGATTTTAGTCACCATGTGTTCTTGGGATTGCAGAAGTGGATGTTCACATTTGAGTCAAGGGTAGAGACCCATAAAATAATTGCTATTGTCTTTTGTTTTTCTGAGAGAATGAAGAGATCAAAACCGCAAAATGAGCCAGCTGGGCTGCATACTCTGTTCAAAACAAAATATGTCAACATCTTTGTCAGAGTGAAAGAGGACTGCATTCTCTGAAAGATGACTGCATGTTTTCAGTGTACTCCTCATCTAAGGCCAAGAAGCTTATTAATTTCTGTGGATTTTCATTAAAATCAGGACCATTTCAATCCTGTCCCAGAGGGGTTGATAGACGCATAGCTGTTTTCCAATGCTTGCTAGTGGAAAGATTGTGATCTTGGAAAAGGCTGCAATGAATTAATCTCAGTTTTAGAGAGGAAAAAAAAAGTTTATTTATTTTTTGTTCTAACTCCAGAAATACATTTTAAAACTATTTTTCCTTACTCTTATTGTCTTCATTCCCTTATTTATTTTTCTCATTCAAAGCAATTTTTCTTTCTGCTTAGAAAGCATAGCCAGAAATTAGTACAATAGTAAGTCAGACATCTGAAAGGCATAACTCTACCTCTGTTAGCCAAGAATGTCTCTGAAATTAACCAATACAATTTGTATTTCATGGACAATACCTTTTACACCTAGATCTTAGTTGAGTCCTCTGAGAGAAGAACTACCTCTGGTAGAGAAAAACATACAAATATGCTTCTAGCCTATAAAACATACAAATACACTTCTAGCCTATAGTTTTTTTACATCCCTGGTCTGTTCACAAGATGAGTACTTCTAATTTTAGCAAAATGACAGAAAAGCTCCTGCTCTTTTGGTTTATTCTATTATTTAATGGGATTTCAATAAGTGAGCAGAGTTTGAGTTATCTGACGGGAAACCAAAGAATGCCTTACAGCAGATGGATTAGATGTTCATTGGAAAGCAGTCTTCTCAGGACAGTATACAAGCATTTATTTGTTCAAGCAGTGTCTTTCAGGTAAGGTATAGAATGGCTTGAAAAACTCTGAGTATCAGTTTTGCAAGTGACAAATGTCTTACTCTCTACTGGAGAAAGGCAAGGAAAAGGAACCATTCTGCCACAGGAGGGAAGGAGGGAAGATGGTAACCTTTTCATGTGCAAAAGCTAACTGTTTGGGCTTAGTTTGTAGGTGTGTTTGTGGGTTGTTTTGGGGTTTTTTCCTTTTTGTTTTTCTTTTCTCTTTGTTTGCTTTTTTTTTATAGTTTGCTGACAGATTCATTAAGTTAAAAAACTCTTTTGCTTTCATTTTGAGTCTTATTTAAATATATAGTTACTGAGACAAAGGCTATTCAAATGAAAATACTTATAAAAATTAATGCATTATTTCAAGTACTCAATTGCTCTAAGGTAAAAGACATTATTTTAAACAAGTTTTATAGGAATACAGTAATTCTAGGAGACTCAGTTTGATAATTTAGGTGTGATTGAAGGAGCTATGCCTGTTTAATTTGAAGAAGAGAAGGCTAAGGTGAGACCTCATCACTCTCTACAACTTTCCTAAAAGGACTTTGTAGAGAGGTTGCTGCTGGTCTCTTCTCACAGGCAATTAGTGATAGAACAAGAGGGAATAGCTTCAAACTGCAGCAGGGTACGTTTAGACCGGACATTAGGAAAAAAATTTTCACAGAAAGAGTAGTCAGACATTGGAATAGGCTGCTCAGGAAAGTGGTTGCGTCCCCATTCCTGGATGTGTTTAGAAGTCATTTAGATGTGATGTTGGGGGATATGGTTCAGGGGTGACCTTTGTAGAGTACGGTTAATGGTTGGATTTGATGATCCCAAGGGTCTTTTCCAACTTGAATCGTTCTAGGATTCTATGAAATTTTGCTCTTCTTTCTGTGTTCATAATTTAGCTGTGAAAAAACTCAGATTTAACTAAATAGGATTCTTTTAAAAAGGCATTTAAAATCTTCAGGCGATAAAACTAGCTTACAGTTGTTGTTTTTTTAGACTAAAAATGGTGCTAAATATACTGTGTTGGACAACAATTGAGCTAGAAGAGCAAAACTTCTTCCTGGCCAGTTAGCTCAGTTGGTTACAGCATTGTGTTGATAACACCAAGGTCATGGGTCGATCCCCATTCAGTCCCCATGTGTTGCCTGATCTAGTTGAGAGGTGTCCCTGCCCATGACAAGGAGGTTGGATTAAATGATCTCTGAGGTCCCTTCCAGCCTAGGCCGTTCTATGATTCTATGATTCTATTTAGACAGAGTTAAAGTTACCTGCTTTCAATAATTTCTATCAATCATAAATGTTTCCCATATCCATGCAAATGCCCTCTTTTTGTGAATCTCACTAAGCTTCGGTAATTAACTTTCTCTCCCAGCAGCAAATTTGACAGACTAATTAAATGTTTTGCAAAATGGATCTTTTCTCCAGTTTGCGTTGTGTCATGTTTTAGTTTCATCAATTGCTTTGACAGTGTATAAAGCAGCATTTGATGTATCTTCTTTATCTTATCCTCCTTTAAATATATGCTCATACAAAGCCTGACTCTACCCACTAGTTGTATTAATTAGCAAGAATTGTATTTTCAAAATTATATAGATTTAACTTTCTCAAAAAAACCCAACAGATTTAGAAAGCCTTACTTGCAAATCGACTTTTTGTATTGTTTCAGCCTCATGAGTGGCTTTCTGCAGGTGTTAGCTCCTGAAACATCATCACAATCTACAGAAAGGAGATAGTGTATTATGTCATTTCCATACAGATGGTTTCTAAAAATGCCAGTTTTCAGTCAAATTCTTCTGCTTGTTTCCTCTCAGTGTAAATTGTATCCTATGGTTTTCTCACTAGAGATTCACCTGAGGTTGTCAGAAGCAGCCTATAAATGCAAACTGACCATGTATATGTGATCTGACCTCAGATGTATCAGTAAAATTAGATTTCATGGGGATAAGCTCTCCTTTAAGTGGAAACTATCTATATCACTCGAGTCAATAAACTCCTTCAGGCTAACACCACCTCTGCTGTTCAACCTTCAATTCTTCACTTTAACTTCAGAGACAAGGGACATAAACTACTGCGCAGAGGAATAACGATTATTCACAACCATCTTTTCTAAAAAACAAGCTGCCTCACTGGACAGGACATAAATATTAATGAAATCCATCGTTGTAGGAATCAGTGGCAAGATCAGAGAAGTGAGAAGTATCCACAACCTCTGTAGCGGAGCTCGCCTAAGGGGAAATTATACTACCTTGGCCATAATGACTCTGTATCTGTGATAAAAGTAGAAAGCAAATCTCAGTATTCAAAAAGGGAGTAAATTACAAAGTTTACTGATAGTGTCCATCATAGTTTGCACTTGTGGGGCAACAATTTACCTTACCACATCCTCCATTTCAGAAGAAAAATGGAGTTGTAAAAAACTGGAAAAAGCAACAATCCTTTAGTTCAGCTGGCTGGAAGGGAAGGATGACTTCCACTTGAAAAAAAAAAAACCACAGAAAAAAAACAGTCTGTGTTTGAATAGTACCTCTAATTACACATCTTAGAGCTAGGTGTAGCACAACAAAGCACACATTACACCTTGTACGGTTTGCAGCAGAAGGAACATAAGTAAGTAGCTGCTCATTAACCTTTACCTCCTTCCATCACATTCTCACCTCTCCTCCAGCTTCTGGATCTTGGGAAAAACGTGAAGCCTTCTCAAGCTGAAAGTCTCATAAGACATAAGAAAGTCTCTCAACTCAGCAGTGCACCAAATATTAGCTTCCCACTCTCCTCCTCACAATGCTCACTAATACAAGTACAGGCTAGGGAGTCTTACAGGTTTCCTCTCAGGAAAATAAACATCTCCAGCAGGAGTTGTTACTGACTATCTAACAAACAGATTGACAAAACATTCTTCAGAGAAGTTGAAAACCCGAGTTTAAATCTTCCCTGTCTTATCTGATCCAAGTATTTAATCCCAAACTTTGTAACCTGAATCAATTCTGGGACTTAGTATTACACCTGGAAATGTGTGATGCAGTGTATAACTGTTACAACTCTGAGTAATTCTCTGGAAAAAAATGAAACATTGGTTATCAAACAATTTACAGCTAAAAAAATTTCCAACCCTCATTACAGAGGTAGCATCGTGCCATGTATTCATGTTATTGTCAGACTCCTTTAGCCTTCACAAACTAATAATTTATTATGAAAAATGTCTTCTTCAAGGTTCATTCTTTGCTAAATCTGGAGAAATAAACAACAAATTATGTCTTTATACCATTACTAGATACTGAAGAAAACTAGACTTTTCTGTCCTCTCCATACTGATGACACAGCTGATCTGCATATGGGGATGCTTTGGAAAGTAAAATTTGAAAAGTAATACATACTGTTATGTGTTCTAAGTAGCTCTATAGGGAGAAGAGTTTCCAACAGAGGTGGCATGAGAGAGGTAAGAACGCATCTAAGCATCAAAAATTTATCCTAACAGAAGTACCATGAAATGGGATAGTAATGACACTCTGTCAGCTGCCTGAAGTTAATTGCAAAATGTGGGATGTTTGAGATTTTGTCACAGGTGAACCTCTCCGTGGAATAACTCTGGAATTGCTCTGAAAATCCTCTATTTTTTTTCAGCTTCTTCTAGAGACTATGCAAATTTTTATCAGTTGGAATGTCAGTTCATCACCAGGAGTTTAGGTGGGAGGAAGGGGAAGGATTGCTCTCCCTTAAATGAGTTTGGCATGGGTAGGGAATACTAAATTACAGGATGTTTTAAAGTAAAAAGAAAAAAAAATTACAGAGCAGATGATGGGAGAATTTCAGAGCCTGTTAGCAGGAATTAGAGGTTTGATAAAACTAGTGTGTCATTTATTTAATGAACTTAACATTTTGCAGTACAAAGGAATTCATGACTAACAGTAAAAAAACATCTCAAAAGGCCAGACAATATGAAATTATATAATGATAAAGGCATACAGGAGTAAAATGCTATTGGAATCATGCCTTATACAGACTTAATTTTTGCTTAGATAAAATGATTTTTATATGCTGGAGTCCACCTATAAACTGGGACACCATGCCACAAAAAGCTTTCATATGGACAGGGTTCCAGTAAGTACTCTGCTGTATTTAGTTTGTTACTCTACCATGACTAAACACATACAGATGAGTTATAAAAGCCAAATATATAGAAGAATGACTGAGCACACACATAAAAAATATTAAGAATGAATGATCATAGTTTAAGGAACTTAAACAGTGGGTATTTTAATTGTAGTGTGCAATAAACCTGGTCAGAGTTCTGGAATCAGCAATTACTTTGATTTTTGTTCCTGTCTATTTTAAATGTTTCGTAATGGTTCCCCATCTAAATGACTTATGATTCTAACAGCAATGACTATGATTCTAACAGCAATAGTACAACAGCAATAGTGCAAATGCCTGGATTTGGTCCAAAGTGATATTCAATTCGGCACAAGAGAGCCATACAGGAACTTCCTAATTTCTGAAGCCATAATCCCAGCTTTTGAGACTAAGACTCTTGGTGCTTCTGTATTCCAGAGACTGTGGGCACTTTGCTAAAAAACCTCCAATACACATTTCTCTCTGTTTCTATTCTTCTACTGTTACTTAGTAAATATTAAAGCAGATGTTTCAAAATTTACTTTTAAAATTAATTTTTATTCTTTATACAAAGAAGCAAAAATAATATTTGGGAATAAACAACAACAAAAAATGCTGCAATTTCCCACAAGCCAAAAATTTTGACTTTCATTCAGAAGTGCACATATTTTCAGTAGTGAACAAGACCCTCATTCAACCTACTGCAGTTGACTTGCAGACTTCTGACCGTCTAAAAAAATAATGTTTTCTATCATAAATATAAGAAATGTAAGCACAAATATTTCCATAAAATAGCTGTCAACAGAGAGCTAGAGTAAAATCTATGGCAAAATATTTTTTTTCTGTTATAGAGCTTCCTTCATTTACTGTTACAAGTTTTCCATAGACAGAATCAAAGGTTTTAGGTTGTGGACTCTGAGTTTACCAATGTTTGTTTAGGAGAACTCTCTATATTTGCCACATAATTAGCAAAAACAAGTATTAGAAGAAAAATGGAAGAAAGAGCTACGACCAGATACTGAGAAGGTATATTTGAATAGATATATCTGAAGGACAAGATAGTAAAGTTAAGCTGAAATGCACTTCAAAAGCAAAGACAAATTTTAAAGACAGTGAAAAAAGGGATCATGAAAAAAAATATATTTAAAAATAAAGTTTTTTTGAAGAGTTTTCAATAAGTTTAAAGGAATTGAGATGAAAGCAAAATGTATCAATGCTTGAGGCAATAATTTTTCAGGGATATTTTAACATTACCTATTCTTTCTCCTTCCAGTCATCTTTTCAATTTTTTTATGATATGTCAAATATTGTGTAGAGAACATTTATGAGGAATTCCTAACTTCAGTAGTTAAATTTAGTTCTATCTTTCCAAGTTTACAGTAGGCAATTATATCTTATTTTTTCTTCTCATTTTTATTATATTTTATATGAAATTCTAATAAATTCAGTGCAACAGATGCACTTGCAATTCTATAATAATTTTGCAGATGTTAATACCAGGTATATTATAAACTGAAACCAGATTCAATACATGGGGATGGATCTGCTTTCTACTCTGTGTTAACTTACATATGTGTAAAAGAGAGATTGATCCAGATGTTTTACATTTGTATTGAATTTTCCATAAATTCACATAAACACATTTGTTGACATACCTGGGCTTATTTCTTGTTGTTCTGTGTTTACTGTTTCTTAATCCATTTACTATTTTAAATGAGAAAACTTTATTGGGGTTTCTTGCAGTTCTCATCTTCTAGAAATGTAATTTCTTCTTAAACTGACCCATGTCATTTTCTGTGGATTGTGTAAAGCTCACATAGCCTTTTTACAGAATTCTGATATATCGTAACACTAACTCAGTTTGCACATTTGAATTTTTATCAAAAGACTAATTTAGTTCCTGAATCAGCAAGGTGACTATAACATTAATAAAAACTTAGCTCTTTAACACATTAGCATTTCAATAAACTATTTAAATCAAGAAGTGAGAAAAAAAAGTGCTCCTTTGAAAATTTACTAAAAAATTATTTGGGAAATATATTTTTAAGCGTGTTTCTGAATAACTATTTAAAGGATGGTAGAAATCATTGTTGCTCTGCAGTTTCACATAAGGTCAGGTCAGCTTAATTTAAGACCCTTTTTCTTGGTCTAGAATAACATCTTGCTAATATATTTCCATACATATCACCAATGCTTACAAAAGGTGCAAGAAACACCTTGCTCCCAGAACAGCTTTGGAAGATCCTGCTGCCAGTCACCAGGGAGCAGCTTGACAGACATCTCTGTCTGGAACAATCCCAAAGATGTGTTATGTTGGCCAAGTAGAAGTCTGCTCCCTTGCTGCATAAAATGTAATACTTAGAATGAAATAAAACTACAGGAAAATTAAGAGGATGAGCCACTGCCAATAAACTATGGATTTGATATACAGAAATTTGTATCCTATGCTATGGTACAGTTAACTCCAGCAGGTACTCACTGACAGTAAATGGTCTAAGAGTTAGACACAAGGTGTGCATTCAAGCCAAATGTTTTACTGGACCCTGTCTGTCCTTCACCCTGCAAGAAACATGAGACATGAAACAGTACTAATTTTCTTTTTTACCAGATACTTGTATAAAAAAAAAACCACCAAAACCCTCAAGCACTAAACTTTGGAAACACGTTTCCTGTGAACATTAAGCACAAGATGTATGAAACGTAGTCATCCAGTAGACTTACAAAATATACGACAATTAAGTGATACTTGAGCTAAGTAAAGCTCAAGCTATTCAAGTCTGTATATTCCTGAGAGCTAAATGTACACAAGTCTGTATATTCCTAACTGACTTTCTTTTAATATAAGTCTTTTTTTTTTTGCATCGACACTATTTTGCCTGATAAAACTTCTATCTAATTTAACTATATTTTAACTCTGCTTAATATAAATGCTTCTTTTGCTCTAAACATTTTCATACGTCATCTGTACAACAAAAATAATGTTAGACTATTTCAACAAATTCCATCCAATAACTTCCAAAACCAAAATGGACTAACAATCTTGATATTCAGCTTTGCACTACTGTACTAAAATTAGTTTCATGAAGTTTCAGACCATAAAATATATTAAAAATTTTTGAAGATGAACCTGATATACAAAAAAGGTCCAGGGACAGCTTCAACAGACAAATATGTATCGATACTCCTCTCTCTGTCATCATCCTGCCGTCATGCCCTTCTCCCAGTACCAGAAGAGACACCACACCCTTGGTGATTGCTGTACGCTGGTGTTGTATCACTCCTGCTACATGATGATGTGACAGTGTCATCTGTTGTAGTAGTGAGCTTAGCATTCTGCTCAAGCTACACGACCCTTCGAATAGTGATGGAGCTGATCATTTCAAGTAATTAATTTCAGAGAGTGAGAGAATTTTGCAGCTAGCATGCAAGTTTATCAACAGTGCTGTTAGCCATAATTTGGAAAAAAAGGAATTCCTTTGTAGTAAAGGACTATTTGTAATACAAATTAGGTCAAAAATCTTAGAGTGACTTTATCTGTAAGAGGTATTGTCATTCTTCCACAGGCTCCTGCCTGTTTTAGCTTCTGTACAAAATGCCAGTGATTTCATTTTCTCTACTCAGGAGGCCCCTCAGCTTACGCACATGTGCCCATAAAATTGCTTTTGGTGACTTGTGAGAGCTTCCCCCATTGCATATACCAGCATTTAATATTTGCTAGTTAAGGGAAAAAATAATAATAAAAGAAGTGCGTAAAGAACAGAAGGAATAAAATCTGGATTGAAAATGAGTTACAAGAATATCTGTCTTTCTCATTACATCTTTCACAAGATTCCACTTTATCTTCCCTACAACTCTCAGGGTAAATCCAAAACAATGACAAACGTTAGAGATCATATTGGTTAGAAAGTTCCTGAAAGCTAGACTGTTTGAAACAAGCAGCTGTTAAATGCTTTGTCCTGAGCCTCCATCCTGAGGAGTGGGCTGAAGAGGATTACATACGGCTGTGATTACAAATGGATTCAGAATTGTTGAAAGGAAAGAGAAAATTCAAGAGATGTTTCTGGACTCTTGTTTCTTATGAAGCCTGTTCTTTCATCCACATATTCAGGGCATCTGTTTTCATCTTTGTGAGGTTCTCTAAAAGGAAGCATTAGGATTTTGACAGAAAACCTGAAAAGAATGGGATAAAAGAAAATGGAGCAGATTTCTTAAAATGTAATTTAGGTCTTGACCAATGACCTTTGTTCTCATTCTTCTACATTCAGCAGTAATACAAACACATACACATATATACACCATATAATATAGACATTCATCCATGTTATAGCTGGATGGTTTTGCATCATTGTGAGCCTCCAGCTTGGGGTAAAAACAATTGGAAAAGATTAATTCAAATCTATTTCAATTCATATATTGAATCTATTCAATTCACATATATTCTATTTCAATTCAATTCATATTGCCATCACATATAACCATTAAAATGTGTACGTAAGCTGCCAGGCTAAAATATAGTATGGAGACTACATTTCATCAAATATATGTGCATTATATGTCACAGTTTGTTTGATTTTGTCAATTTTCCTCGCACTAGCAAGGAAAACAGATAGATTACCCCACAGGTGCTAGCATAACCTATGGAGTCACAAGGGAGGGAAAAAAAAGCTGCACAGATGCTTTCTTTGTCACTAATGATAATAGAGCCAATATGGGAAGATAAGTCCTTTAAAACTTTGACAACATGACCACTGTTATTACTTATCTTATATTCACTTAGAAACACATTCCATATTTTCAGGGATGGGTCAATACTTAATTCTTTTACTTCAAAGAAGTCTTTACTCGCCATTTAATCTCAAACTAGTGACTAGAGACCATTTCCTTAGGTTACATTTTTTTCTAGTACACACATAATACTGTGGTTGTATTTTTTGTCTATTAGCAAAAGTGGTGAGCAAGTACAGGATTTTGGTTTCTCCTGAATAATTTTATGATTAAAAAAACTAAACAAACAGAACTGTTTGATACAAATGTATTCATAACCCACTTACATTCACTAAGCTTTCTGCACCATATGTTTTTCTGAACTAATGTTCAGAGTACACTGATGATTTTAAGTTCAGTTGCTTTCTAGAGTTTGAAAAAAACTTAGACAAATAGTCTCCTTTGCAAAACTCTTTGACTTCCAGATAGTCTGGAGCTGGGTAACACTGCTCTGAGAGGAAAGGCAAGAAGAAGCCTACTTAAAAATTCCAGAAAACTGAATAGCCTTTGATCTTTTTTAAAAAACTTTTCTTCCAGATCATTAACAAAGGAGACTGGGCTGTTGTGCTGTGTGTTTTGTGTTTGATTTTGTTCTTTTTTTTATCTCAGTTGGTTTGTTGTTTTGTTTTTGCTGGGGGTTTTTTGGATATTTTTTTTAAATTCATGTTAAGTGCTCTCCCACTTATATGTTTTCTGTAAATGTAACTGTTTCTGGAAAGGCTATATGTCATCAGCAACCTGGCCAGTGGGACAGACTGTGCCTTAGCAACCTCACCAAAGGGAGGTGAACAAACTGGGGAATAGTACAGCCAAGAGCCACAGCAATGACTCTGGGGAACGTGTTGGAAATGCTGACTTTGCTCGGTGTGAGGAAAGGGTATTTCTGCAGTCTCTCACCACCCAAGGGATGACTGCAATGGAGAAGATAGAACCAGACTCTTCTCAGGGTCACAGGTA
Source organism: Apaloderma vittatum (assembly GCF_000703405.1). NCBI lineage: Eukaryota > Metazoa > Chordata > Aves > Trogoniformes > Trogonidae > Apaloderma > Apaloderma vittatum. The sequence goes on along the minus strand of NW_009707299.1, from coordinate 59,624 downwards.
CAAGTATGCAGTGATTCCGTGTAAGAAGGCAAGTCTCGCTATTGGCTGTGGCAGAGCAATGGAAGAGGCTGGCCAGGGCAGCTGCAGCTGGCTGCCCTTGCAGATTTTCACAACTTGCCTGGACAAGGCTTTGATGATTCTCTCTAACTTTAGTGCTGGATCTAAACTAGAAGTTGGTCACGCTCTGAGGAGAAGACTCAATGAAAAGACCTCCAGAGGCCCCCTCCAAACTCAACTATGGAATGATCCTGCTGAAAGTGTTTAAATTTAGAGCACAGCCTTTTGATATATGATAAGTTAGACCGATCAGGGATTTGAATTTCATTTCACATATGGCAGATAACAACCCTGTACCACTGAGAACAGAGCTGTTGAAGGTGATTATATGTAAATGAATTTTTAACCACCCTGAATTATCCACTTTAACTGCTCAGCCTGGAAAAATCAACAAGTGAGACTAATAATTTTTCCTTTTATTTTCTGCTCCCCTGATGAATTAAGGTAAGTTATTTTAGTTTGGGTGTTTGTTTCTTTTTTTTTCTTCTTTTTTTTTTTTCCCCGAAGACCAGCAGCCCTCACAAAGCTCATCTCCTCTGAATCTAACTGGAACTTCAAAGTGCAATCATACTAAACCTTTAGATTTCAGGCCCTTCCTTTTGCAAGAACAACAACAGTTGCTGCTGGACAGCAATGCAGCTGAACCCTACTTCTTTGCTGTGCGGACAGAGGTGCTAATAATTTTAGTGTAGGTACAACCTGAATGCCTACTGAATCAGAAGATATTGATAGAATTTAAGGAACATTAGATCTAACCTGCAAGCACTTAGGTTAATGATTAGACTATCTCAAATTGTAATAGTATAGTGTAATATCTGAGAATTCCTGACACATATATTTCAGTAAATACACAGGTTTCCAGCATTGGATCACAGGTTACAGTCTGTACCAGTTACTGATTTTGTCTTTGCCAACCAAATTCTTGATTCATAAAAAATAGTGATGAATTAAAATGTGACAGAACAAGTCAGGAAATTCAGTTAATAAAAATTTATACTTCAAAATACAAAAATACTAGGATTATATATTTATACTATTGTAAATTATACTTATTTATAAATACCTATGATACTTCTAGATATTATTGCAATAATGGATATAGTGATGCAATTATTTCTGTATTTATAAATTACTTCTATACTTATATTATTTAACACTGCTGAATTAATTATGGTAACCGTATTTGCAACACTTTCACTTCCAGTGAAGAAAATGATAAAAGGATAAGAAATGTACTTGTAAATGCTATTGCCAATGAATGATTTACAGGAAAATTTTATATTCTCCTTGTTAAATGTGCCTGCAAATAGATATGCTACTGCCTTTCCAATGGTGTGGATTTTAAAAGAGGTTTGGATTTTTATTGTCTTTATATGAAAGGAACATGTAAAAGATAATAGGTATTATGACCAAAAAGACAGCCATTTTTCTGTTCTCAGCACTAGCAAGCACCTTCAACTGCAAAGCAGATGACTTTACAAGTCTTTCATCCATTAAAAAATTGGGTTATGGCATCAAGGCTCTGTTTCTAAGCCTTGTTTTTGCTTGCCTCTTTCATCATATAGCATGTCATGGGCAAAACGCGTTGCATATTTATTAAAAAAAAAAAAAAAAAAAGACCAACTCCATTCCCTAAATTTAAGGGGAAATATTCATGGAGATTCAAAGGACGTAATCATTGCTTCTATTATCTAATATTTGCCATCTTGGTTAACCGATTGAGACACAAGAGAGAGGTGGATTAGCAGGTTATCTTTTCCGCATAGAAACACTGTGTCACTGAAGGGGTTTATATAATCTGAATTAGACTCCAGGGCTCTGATCCACCAAGTCAGGTGACATCATTTAGTATTAAAATCTGTGTTTATAGTTCAGATTGCTGTTATTCTGAGAAATTACAGGCATATAAAAAGGCATGCATATTGAAATATGTTTCAAGTGTCCAAAATACATCATAAACATATGATTAAAGACTATCTGATGTTTTCCCATATCTTCTCTTCATCCTTAAATATTAATTGGTCTAAGAGACTACTGGCTTAGCTCAGGTGATCAGTGATATAGGCAGAGGTGGAGTGGCATGCTGGACTAGATTCTGCTGAGGGTATGATATTCAGTGTGAATATATTGGAAGTTACTCTTCTGAGAGTCTCTTCTTCAATACTGTCTTTTTAGGATTTTGATTGTTCCCCATATGTCTTATTAGAATCTCAAGGGTTTGCTTTCTAGTCCTTCAGTGATTCGGTAATTCTGTTTTAAAGGGCCATTCTTTTCTTTAGTGGACTTACCGCATAGAAATTATTTGTTCTATTTTTCTTTTGGAATGTCTATTTCCTAAATAAACCTGGTATTCATTATTAGTTAAGAAAATCTTTGAGGTTTAGCCAGTCTACTTAGAGATTATAAACCTACATGATTTTCTGCATTTCCTCCCTTCCATTCCTACCTTTCTGCAGATTTTCAAAAATAGCTATATGTGATACATTCTGAGTTTATCTGTTATATTTCTAAAAGATCAGCTTCTGTAAGCCTTATTTCCAACGGACAACATGCAGTTACAGGAGGACTCGAGGGAAAATGCGTGTGTGAGTACCTGTGAACTTTTCAGCCCCACTGGTACACAGTCTAGTCCTTAATCTGTTTGTTTATTCCCTCAGTTATCATTACAGGTTCCTTGGTTTTACAGCCATCTCAGGATGCTGAAATCTCATGTACCACAGACACAGAAATACTGTTTTGTAATCTCTGAGATATGGATTTAATAGTTCCTTCATATTTTGCCTTCCTCACTAGATGTAAGAGGCGATAATTCTTACAAAGTTTAAATCTATTTCAGAGGCAATTTATTTCAGCGGACTTTATTTCTTTTTTATTAGTCCACGGCAGTTTAATTTAAGATTTAGAAGCTGAAAATGTACTTTCTCTAAAAATAGAAGATAGATATCTATATTATAACACAGCCATTAATAAAACAAATATGTGTGTTCACAGTACCAAATTTATTTTGTATGCACAAATGATACACATGCACAGACCTGTTATACTGCTATATAAGGCTGTCACAAATATATAAGTTATGTATCAATATGGTATATTAAAGTAGGTCGTTAGTATTTACTGAATTTATGCTTGCCTGGTTAAAATCAAATCATGCACCTGCTCTGGCTTAATATTATATTTTTTTGCTGCTTTTGACAATGATAGAAGTATTCACAGAAAGTTCCTTAGCAAAGAAAGATTTAAAAAAACAGAGAATGTATAAATTAACCATGAAAGATAGTTCTGTGTCCTAGAACATCTTTTTCTTTGCAAGGAAGAGGGGAGAGAATCTGCATCAGCACTTTGGGGGAAGCTGCTCCAGACCTAAAAGTTAGGTTCATATGTCTAATTTCACAAACCCAAAATATGGGATTCAGATACCAGCAAAACGATGACACTGCACAAAATCTTTAAGCAAATTAAAAATGATAGGCTTTATCTGCTGAAAATTCATCATTCTTTTTAGATTTGGCTGGACTGTGTAAACATCATTCAACTCTACTTTTTTAAATTAGACTTCTTCTCTTCACACATGTTCCAGTAAATTTTACCTGTAAGCTTTTCAATTGTACCGTAGTTTGACAACTATCCATACCATTATTTTTGAATGATATTATTTTTACAATTTTTAAAGCTAAAGTACAAATACTTAGGTGATATCTCTTCAGAGAAAGACACAGAAAAATCCCTAAACACTTAAACTGCACTTGCATGCATCACTTTTGAAACTTGTTACTTAAGCTGTTTCAATAACAGTCTGTAACATTCTATGAATCTATTCCCTAAACATAGGCTTAAAAGACTGGTCATCCTTCTCTAAACCAGAAATATTTATTAATAGTGGAAGTGTGTATTTATTCATTCTGTTTAGATAACATGTAGGTAAATTATAGGTAATCTGGACATGCATTCACATACTGCTGTAACTTCAAGCTTGTATCCAGATAGCAGCTATGGGTTAAAATACGACCAGACTATTTTAAAAATAGCTGTCACTGGAATAATCATTCTTGGGGATCTTCAATTCAAATAAACTGGAATGTGTTGGTACATAAAAGAAAAAAAATCATAATGATAGAGAAAGCATGCACTGAGTCCATAGACATCCCTCTTTTAGCACTGAGCTTGTGTTCTTGACAAGTTTGGGAAACAATATGAGGCTATAGTCTTGTGAAGCTGCTGTAACAGTACTTAAGATTATACAACTCGTAAAATTATTGAACTTTTCACAGATTTTAATTTTCAAATGTTCGTCTTTCTTTTAAAATTCATTTATAATTCCTCATGACTCTTTCCAAACGATCTAGAGTCTGTCAACTCACCTACATATACCACCTGGCTTTTCATCAGGGCACAGACACTGACAAAAATATTCACATGTAGTTACTAATTCTGGATGTTTTCATTTTCCGTATTCTGTAAGAAAAGCCTTAATGGCACTTGATGTCTTTCAGAAGGTTCTAGTTGTCTGTCATCTAAAAGTGAATTTCTCTTAATATAACTCAGAGATTGCAAAATTGAGGCATAAAACCCCCTTATTTCTTTTTGAGGGTCTCAGCCTAAAGACTCCCTGTGCCTCTAAACTTCCTACTTACAGTCTGTCTACCCAAATTCACAGTCAAGTTTCAAACTTCAATGCCCATTCTTATCGTTAGTTGAATAACTGCTGCCTAACATTGGTTCAAAGTGAAGTTACATACGTCTTTTCTCTGCTTTGCAACATTTTTCTGCAATTTAAAGTTTAAAAGAGATTTGAACCTGTCAGTTCAAAGGTGACATAGAAGAACAAATAAGTACTATCTCTAAACTGCTGTTATTAACATCTGCTGAAAAAGAGGGAGGAAAATTTTTATATCTGTGTAAAAACTGCTTGCATAGTAGTGTTCAACTGAAGAGGGAGGATTAAATCCCAACAGGTCAAAGCAGAATTTTTGTTGTGTTTAAGGAAGAAGTTCAGCTTCTAACAGGAAAATCTTTATCCACCTATAACCTGGACAAAACCTATAGAGCAAAACTGAATCTTTCCATTGATTTCTTCAACTACAAGCCAGATGAGAAAGGTACGAACCAGTGCCTTGAACATTGTTAATTTATGAGAAATATGGCTTCTATTATTTTCAAGTGATTTTAACGCAGGTAGTTCTCTCATCCACAAGCTTCCTTTCTGTCTAATCTAATTATATAGTACTGCTTCTAGTCACTACTTGCTATAATTGGGAAAATTAGGAAAATAATAACTTGAGAGACTGATGTTCCTCACATCAGTTGTTGTGGGTTTTTTCCCTGAAGAGACAAAAGAATTTTAGCTTCGTGGAGGGTTTTTTTGGCTGGGTTTTGATGATATTTTTTGAAGATCTGAATTATGTACTACCAATTTGTAGACAGCTGAATTATAGATTCCTTCATTGCCTGCTGGATCATTCAGTTAGATTCTTTTCTCACATTTTGATTGACTGAGTTAAAAAAAAAAATATTTCCTCTTTACAGAGATAATGAAAAAATGTCATGACACGCATTTGTTTCTACTTACAGTAGGAGTTATATATATATATATCTCACATCTTGTAAATGCATTTGTACACAGACCCAAATACATTTATTAAAAGGAAAAGAACACTCACGGTATTTCTGAGGTTAACTATGACACAAAAACAAATATATGGTGTACTTCAACTATGTAAAATCAAGAATCTTCTCACCTTACTGCTTTATGTTTCAGGTAGTATTTTGGTAGAAGATGCCACCAGAAAAAAGATATAGGAAAGGCTTGCTCCATTTCTTCCTCCACATCACTTTTCTTAGTATTTCGAGAGTCCTACTCAGCTGTGGTTAATGGGCTGATTTTTTCTTGCTCTTAAGTTTTGATAGCACATATTTCCTCAGTAGATATGCATTATGTAGTTCGAGGCTTTTGTAACAAACAAAGTGAAATAAAGTAAACAGCATCTACAACTGTGTGAGTCTGGTAGTCTTTCAGGGATTTAATGTTTCAGGATTATTTTGGTATCTGTCTTCCAAAATATTTTTTTTCTCTTTGTCTGTTTTGAAGCATGACTGTGGCAATTTTTGACACATATTTTGTCCAAGATTTTCACCTGCTTATTGAAGATGTTTTTGAGAATTACAAAAGATTGGTGGAATTAAGGAGTAAAAGGAAAGAGGAATTAATCTGAGCATTTTACTTAAAAGTAATAATGACTTAAAACAAATTTGCTTTACAATACTTATTAGATCAGCATGACATAATTTGACAGACATTTGAAATGAGAGAATATAAGTAAGACTTGAGGCACATAGAAAAGTTTTCTTTATTACCTGTATATAATTAGTTTTTTCTCTAGCCCATGCCACCAAATTTTTGCTCTCTTAACTGCAAAGAACCTGGTCAAAAACCATTCCAAAGACTCTAAATTCACAAAAATATTTTAATTTAGTAAATGGAAGCAATAATATACTCAGTCAACTGCTAGTCTTAAGTCTTTTAGAAAAAAAATTGCTCGATGTATTTATCATGCATATTGGCCTCAACTTTTGCCTGGTGATTTCTGTGATTTGACAACTTATTCTGCAAATCTCATTCAGTTATTTGGAGGCAGTACCAGATGGACAGCCAAGGTAGAGAGGGAAATCTGGACCAATACATTAGCCACAGAATGAACATTTCCTGAAGCACAGTTGTATGCAACTCCCAACAAAAGCTTACAATACCAGGGCTAAAGTCTGTTTGTATATATGGTGTTATCTTTACCTGTAAGAATTTGAATCACAAAAATTCATTCTATAAATGCAATTAGATTTATAAGTGGTCTTGCCTGTTTTTTTCTCAGTAACTTTTACACTACAAATAAAACTGCAATTTTCATAGTTTTGAAGTACTTCAGTTGTTGAAGTAATGAAATCATTAGATTATTCAGGATTCACAATAAAGAATTTTGTTAAACAATCCAGTGTCTGTGTTAGTTCCTCTCTCAACACTTCCATTTCTCTTTCTTTTTTATGGATAAACTATTCATTATTTAAGAGGTTTGAAGGAAATAATTTTGTAAAAAATAATTAAAATTCTAGCAATAATTGTGGTCCTTTAAATAAAATATTAAGATCACACACTATACTCCTCCTACACTACATCACAAAATAATACTTCACATAATTATATTCATGCAATAATTTCAAAATTCCACAAAAGACCCTTTCTTTATACCATCCAACAAACTGCAGGTCAAAGGATTATATCAGAGCTCAAAAAATATTTTTATATTACGGTAAAACCCCGTCTTATTTACACTTACATAATTCTTATTAATGTGCATTGACTAGTGTAAAACATACTATGAAACTCAGACATGATTGATTACTCACATTTTTTCTGAAGACAAAGTAGATGTTTAGCTGTGGTAGAAAATTCCTGTAAGTTTTGATAACCTTCCATTGACTTCCATGGCTATTTCATTAGCCTCTAAATGAGTGAAAAGAGAAAAAGATATGGCTTCCACAACAATAACTGCAAGGTGATTGTTTTTAGTGAACACATTTATGAAAAGGAATATTCCTTTAATCCTTTCTCTCCCTTCAAAAAAAAAAGGAAACAAGCAGAAAAAAATCACTTCAACCCATTTTTTTTACCGTTGTCAAAGTATTATCAGGATCACAAAAAAATATTTAAGAATTGTGGCTTTAGGCCACAATCTTTGCAATACAGAATGATACTTACTGAAGATTCTAGGTCTGTTAACAAATGATCCATGCTCTTTGTTTTAACTAAAATTCCTGAAAACGGTTATTGGAGAAATATATTGGTAAAACCAAGGAGAAAATCCATTGTGAAATATCTTCCCAGCTTGTTAAATCACTTTATAAGAAGTCTCCCCTGATACTGCAAGGTATAAAAATGCATGTGGCAGTGATTTATCGGTATTTGCTTTCCAATTGGGAAAGTAAATGTTACTGGATTTGTTCTTTTCCAAATATTCTGTTTGGTGGCTAGGATACTCACAGTTTAACATAATTATATTTTAACCCCAGCAGTCTTTGAATGTAGGTTTTCATATCGATGTGAACAGCGTAAACGTTTTCAATAAAAGACAGGCACTTCAGAAACTAATTTAAGACAAACACAAAAGACGATATACCAGTGAGGTACCCATCCTGATATCTGAGGTGATAGAGCACAATGCAGAGAACTTGGCTACTTTCCAGAGTAGGACTAGAAACTCTTAGCTGAAGGTATCACTACTGATGATCGTATTACCATTTTATTATTCAATACTATCAACCCCTCCCAGCCTCCTACTCAGCTAACTGTACTGATTTTTCTAAAATTATTTCAATCAAAATGATTGAAGTAAATTTAAAATAGAATATATTTGCAACACTGAAGCATTTTGCCTGGTCTGGGCTTGAAGGCATTTAAATGACGTTGTTAGCTGATAATGATACTAAGTCCTAGCAGGGAGAAATGGTAGACCATGGTGGGCAGGCCTTGGATTAATATCTTCATTCAACATAACAAAAACTGGAAGAAAAACTGTGGCCAGCAACAGCTTAGGACTCTATGCCTGAGAGAGAGAAGTGTTATTTAATATGAGAGTTACATCTCAAACAGTAAGAGATACTCTGTAACTAGGAAGCAGAAATCTAATTTGGTTATGCAAGATATTATTCAATCTTAATATCATTTATTTCTCTTTTTAACCAGTAAAGTTCCTCTAAATAATGATTTTTACTTTTTCTTAATGAAATTTCATTTGGAAACAAAATTTAAAAAAATGTGATGATATTTTCAGCAAAGTGGATTTGTTAGTAAATATTTGTGCATTCTAGAGGGGCTAGGCTGCTGCTCAAGCATGTAAAATCTATATACATAACTCCTCTTTATGGTAAATCATAAACGTATTATGATTGATCTTTAGTTTTAATGATATTTGTGAAAAGACAGAGATGGCATAAAGTAGTAGTAATGCAGTAAAATATCTCCATGATATTCATATCCTATCTACAAGAAAGGCTATGTATAATGTTTCATCTTACCATGAGTTTTATGCAAAGATAACTTCTAATTCCCAAAACAAAGCAAATACATCAGATGAGAGACTAGTGGCAAAACAACTCTTCCCCTACACTTCTTATAGTAAGTGTGGACAATTTCCAGACATGACCCTTGTTGGTTTTTTATGTTGCTGTGACTGAGAAAGATGCTAGGTGTAGGTGTAAAGTGAGATAATTACCTTTCATAGATCTGAACAGAGAGGAATTCATAGAAGAGTCACTTACAAGATACAGCGTGCAAAGATGTCACATCTTGGTAGACCGTCTATGTTTAATGTGACGTGAGGAAGGAGAATTTTTATGCCAAAAAAAATCAAATTTAATTGGCAAATGTTAGAACTTAAAACTAGATTTCCTCAAAAAAATTAAAATTAATAGTTTTTTCAGCAAACTCCTTTTTCAAAGGTTTCACATGACTTTCAGTTCTCCAGAGCAGCAATGCTGATGGGTAGTCTTTTATTAATGAGACCAGAATTTTCTGAGAATTTCCTTGCACATAGGTTGACTGAACATGTGCTAAAATCTTCTGTCAGCTTCTCAGCAGAGCAGAGTGACATCACGCTAGTTTATGAAGTCCCTGTGCAAACTGAGTTTCTTTTGTTAAATCTGGAAATTATTCCTTAATCAGAAAGATGAACTGTACTATATTCAAACTGAATGCTCTTCTTATCATATTTCACAAGTTTTTAATTTATTTTTAAAGGAAAAAATAGGAAATCATATCATATATGTTCTAATTGCTTTCATATATGTGACAGATGTGTGGAAGAAAGGTAGGATCTACTCAGGTGTTGCTTTTGGTTAAATATAATTTGAATAGTAATTACTGATGCTTAAGGTGGAATATTAATAGCATTCAGATCATTACGATAATGTATGAACATTATAACTAGCCAGGCTTGCAAGACCATTAGGACTCATTACATTAGGGAAAAAACCATGAAAACTTACTCCTTCAAGAGCTTTGTGGCCACCAGTTTATTCTTCTTACCATAAACTATAGTCTGTTACTAGACTGGAAGATTTAAAGAGAAGCAGTGGAGGAGGAGATTTGTTTGAGAAAAGCCATGTACTCACAAGCTAAATAACATACAAAGTCATTTGAAAGATTCTCTCAATCTAATTTCCTCTGTTTCCATACATCAAATGTAGATTACAGTTTTAGGATGCATGTACAATTACTCACAGAGCTTATCTGTAAATGAAATTCAAGAACATGACATGAACATAATGTGCTGCCATAAGACACTGAGATGCAGCTTATCTGCCTCATATCAGACTTTGTGTCACTGTTCCCATTCATAAGAGGGACTGCACTTGCTCAAAAATACATTGTGAGCACAGTCATGCTTTCACCAGAATCCTTGACAAGATCTCCCTCACTTCAGTCTAAAGCTGTACATTTGCATTAATTATTATCTTCTATGTTAGAAGTGAAATAAACTAAAATAAAGCCTCTCTGGACAATATTTTGCAATATTTTCATTCTATCTTGCACGATGAGTTATTCAGAGAATTATTTTTTTTCTTTTTTTAAAGAACTATATTTAACTATTTTTGATACTGAGTATTCCACCGTCTGTATTTATAGCTAAAGAAGTCCGCATGTTTATGCTGCGACGTAATACTAAAGTCAGAAAACATTGTTCTTGGTATCTGGAGAAGTAAAGAAAGATTAACTGACTGTTTCAAGGAAAACTCTGGTAGAGGATATAACCAAATTCAAATCTTTTAAGCCTCACACCAGCACTCATTAGACTAATCTTGCTTGTTTGTTAGGGACTTGCTGCTCTGAGGTACTATAAAAGGTCAGAGAGGTTTGAGGTTGGCTTACTTAATATTTAATTTGCACCAGATTTTAGAAAATGCATTGTTACAATGCATTTGTACATAAATTTTCAAAGTTTACTACATAAAACTTTGCATATAAAGAAAAAAGACAACAGTTTTTCACAATTTTGAGCATTCGTTGGAAGTTGCTGTGAAGTAAGTACTGCATTCTACATTTATTGACATGTTTCTCCTGCAAATAATAATTTGGAAGAATTAATTTTTCACACTATTGTTCCCTCTGCATTTTAAGATTTCTGCTGACATCCATGGTGTCAGTATAATTGCTTGCAGGAGTCTGAAATCACCTACTCTGTAATTTGCTTTTTTTAAAGTTGTTATTAGAATTTTAATGAAATTAAAAGATATAAGTCATGGTAACTTAATGAATCATCACAGGAAATTTAAAAACTGTTAATTCTTAAAAACTGAAATTTCTTCTCTACTCAGATTTTACCTGACAAACAATTCCAGGAAAAGAGCCCAAACTAGATCTCTGTCAGCAGTGCAATATGCTTTGTGTATTGGACTATATCCTGAGATTTTTTACAGTCAGTTTTGTTACCTCCAGATTTTTTTCCTCAGACATATGATTTTGATCAGGACTTGCATGAATTTTTGTTCTCACTGTTTTGTCCATCATAGAGGGCAATCATTGATTATCCGCTTTATGTGTGTTCACACCTATTTCATAAAAGCAGCTAATTAAAGCCTCAGCTGTTCGTTGTTCTCAGGTGCTAAGAATATGCTCACAGGAAGAAAGTGATGGGAAGAAGCAGAGAAAAAGTTCTTTGGCACTTCCAAACTCTTTGGCAAAAATATGGATCCCTTGCTTCTTCCACCTTCCCTCACCTCAGTATTGGTTTTGGGAAAGGAGAAGGAGAAATTCTGCAAGCTGCAAAAGCACAGCTGAAGTTGGGGAGTGTAGAGTAAATGGCTTCTGAATCATGGTGAGGCTGTGGAAATGCCAAATTAGTGTGAATTTTCAAGTTTTGGGGAAAAAAAAGGAAAAAGTATACCCATGCCATCAGAGTGAAAGGTTGAGAGAGATTCTCAAAGGTGTCGATAACATCATCTAACTAAACAGGCATGGATTTTATAAAACATATTTCTTTATAGCTCCTCTTCCTATATGGCAGCTACTTCTGAATGTTGAAATAAATTAATTTGCTTTTCAAGAATGTTAATATAGATTTTTAAAACATATCTTTCTTATATATATTTCTTTCCATTTACTTGTTGCTCTTTGTTCTGTTATTGTCATCTGTGTTTGTGGTACTACAAGTAGGCTATAGGAAAAAGTTTTACTTAGGTTGAAAAGTTGCAGTTCTTCCCTTCAACTAAAGCTCACAGTGCTTCCTGAGGAAGGAACTTGGATAACTTTTTTTTTTTTAAACAGTGAAATGTTAATTATACAAAACAAACATTCAGTAAATTGTCTTGCCTATTTTAAATACAAGTTGCACCAGCTGAACTTCCACCAAAAGTGAATTCTACCCTATCTTCTCCAAATCAACAATATCTACTCCAAGTTAATTCTTTTTTCTCTTGGATTTTGTAATAGGGTGTTAAAAAGCAACTATTCCCTTCAGGATTGTAAACTTCTCTGTCAAAGTGTCAGATTACAGTATTATTCTAATATTGTGAATTTAGTGTTCCAACAGTTCGTTTTGAGTTTTGTACATTGAATTACACCAGCAATTGTAACAGTCATTCATTACTTGGGCATGCCACATGAAACACTATGAAGATAGGAGTATGCCTTTCAGACATCAGTTGACAATCGTTTCAAAGCAATAGCCCCTCGGCGGAGGAGCCTCCTACTCTGGCACACATGACAAACACAACATTAGTTTCACCTTTAGGTTTACTGGTTGCATGGAATATGTGGAAAGTATAGGATGCATCAAAATACATTGATCACAGTCTTCCCAAGCGAGAATTGGTCTTGAGCCATTTTCAGTTCCTCTGGAATATCCTACTGACTGTGGTAAGAGGGTTTCTGCTTTCAGCTCTCTCTTCTCAGAAAAACTTATGCCCTGTTTTTTGACTAAGGTTCAAATTGCTTGACATTTCTATACAGATAACAGTATTTTAATTGCCAGGACATTGAGGCACTTTAGTTTCATACAGATGAATATAATTCATCTTGACTACTCTCTCAGCTATTCCTCTAAATCGCTTCTAATTTTCTTAGAGTTAATTGTGCAGAAGTATAATGTAAATTCAGTTGGTTTTGTCATAGTTTGACATTGCTGGAAATACTCCAATGTCTGACAAGGGGTTTTAACGAAGCACCTGACCTTTCACTAAGTCATCTCCAAGTTTTTTAACTCTCATGATAATGGCAGAGTCTACATAGATATTGCGTTATGTGTTCAGAGGCACGGGGACAAAGAGTGTTACATGAAAGAAACAAACATGACCAAGTTTGTCATATAAAGCATTCCTTACCTGGCAAGTTGCAGAACTATGGTTTCAAGGCAACCTAATCAAATGTATAGACAGAAAAAAAGGTGAACTACAATTTAATTACTGTATTATTCTCCCTTTTATTTTTTTCCCCTACATGAACCAAAGGCATTTACTCCGAACAATAAGTACTTTTCTTGTACCCAACAATTATTGTGTGGTATATAGTTTTCATATTTATGGTGGTTTAACCCTAATAGGTGCCTAGGAATCACCTAGCTGCTGTCCCACTCCCCCACAGTGAAATGGGAGAGACAAACAGAAGGGTAAAAGAAAACTCATGGGTGGAGATAAAGACAGTTTTATAGGTAAATCAAAAGCCATATGTGCAAGTAAAGTGAAACAAGGAATTCACTCACCCCTTCCCATGGGCAGGCAGGTGTTCAGCCATCTCCAGGAGAGCAGGGCTCCATCAGGTGTAGCAGTGACTTGGGAAGACAAATTCCTTCATTTTGAATATCCCCTCCTTCCTTTTTCTTCCTCCAGCTTTACATGCTGAGTATGATGTCATATGATCTGGGACATCCCTTTGGTCAGCTGGGGGCAGCTGTCCCAGCTGTGTCCCCTCCCAACCTCTTCTGCACCCCCAGCCCAAGCACTAGTGGGCTGGGGTGAGGAGCAGAAAAGGCCTTGACGCTGTGTAGCACTGCTCTGCTCAGTAGTTACTGAAATACCCTTGAGTTAACAACACTGTTTGCAGCACAAATCCGAAATGTAGCCCCATGCTAGCTATTGTGGAGAAAATTAACTCTATCCCAGCCAAAATCCATACAATACTCTAATCTGAAAACAGAAATATTAATTTCCTTATAGAATTTTTGTAATTTTAGTACTTTTGTAATTTTAGTACATTATTGGCACGATATTTCCAAAAGATGAGGGTTAGCTTTTTCAATATATTTCTCAGATCAGAAGTGGAAGGAAAGTTTCAGACCAGATCTTTCAGGATGTGGGGTGTTTTTTCTTTCAAAATAGGAAGCATAGTAAAAAATTGCGTTCAAATATTCACCAGGTTCATTAGCATATCGCTATGTTGGCCTCAAAAGTATTGAAATGGTTTTCAAATAAAAATCCAGCTGCTAATAAATCAACATTCACAAACTGAAAACAGTTTGTAGAAAGTCTTAGACAAATTAACTAGAAACATATAAAATACACCTTTGTTTCAATCCCTGACTGTGGAACCCCTAATACACTTTGTTTCCCATGTCTCACTCTGTAGAAGGCCAGAGGAATAATGCCATAATCTCAGAAAGAATTGATCTATTTTAGCTGAGGATTTCTTGGGAGACTTCAGCCTGAGGCAATTTAAGGAATGAACAAAAGTCTCTTTTACAAAGTGTAGGTGAGGTAGCATTACTACACATAATTAGAAGTCAACTATTTTTTTTGCTTTCTGTGTTTCATTGCTTTTCTGTTCTCTACCATAAAGCAGCTTGTCTTAAAAGACGGGGTGGTATCTTTAAAATTACCTGATTGCTTGAAAGGTCTATTAATTTCTTTTTGCAAAAGCTTTTTTTTTTTTTTAACTTGACTGTGTTGATTTTAAATGTTTTGCTTCAATTCTCTTTTGTTAACCCAGTTAGTTATAAAGATAATCTTGATAAAATTGATAAAAGACAATAAAAGTCGGATAATACAGGTAGTTCAAAATCGTCTCTAATAAAAGGCTTTTAGCTGCAATATTTTATAATTTCAAGGTAAAACTATTAAAATGTTTTCCAGATTTGTTTGGTTTTCCCCTGAATATTCAAACAAATAGGAATTTACAGTATAGACAAATTTATGACCTTACCTAATTTTATTCTATGCTATAATTTCTAAAGTAAAAATTAATTGCACAGAAATTTTAAATAGACTTTAAGTGTACATTACACTAAGTAAAAATTATCTACAGGTAAATCTGACCACTTTTCTGCTTTGGAGTTTCAAGTATACTCACTGAGACAAGAAAAAATCCTGATTAAATAGGAGAAAAACTAACTTAGTTCGAACATTTTCAAAATCAAGAGAACCAAATATTTGTGTGCAACTGTCACCCTAACCCAGGACAGCAACCATTCTGAACTTTCCTGGCAATCCACACTGTCTTTAACTGAATGGGTGGAGGGAAATCTTCAGAGGAAAAAAACACTATGAAACTTAGAAATTAAAAAAACAGAACTGGAATGATAGTTTTCAAAACTATCACCTTAGTCAATATTAGTTTCAAAATGTTCCTAAAACAACCCATTGTTAAAGAAACAAAACCTTTTTTTATGTTTTTTTTTAATTTATTTACATTTGGTTTTAGATGTCATGACAATAATTAAATTATCAAATTGAGAAGGTATCTAACATGGATCATGGAGTTTTTAGATTTCCTTTCACAATTTCACTTTTCTAGGATGGATCAGGTTAAAGAAAAGTTAAATAAATAAATATATCAATTGATGCTCACATTTTGTTGCTCCATCTGGGTCTACTCTTTGAAATAGCTAAAATGAATGGTGTGATCTTGATGAATGAGAAAGACTTGCATTGATATTTCACAATTTGTCAGGACAATATTGTCATTGACAAATGAAGGACTTAATATAACGTTCTTCTAATGTAAACTCCATGTAACAGATGTTTTTCCTCCTAATATGACAATAGTCTTGAAATGTCTAGTATGTCATAGTGTTATTCAGTCCTCATAAGCTGAATATATCAGAATTAACATGGACAGAAGGCACGTATATAGAAGCATCACAGGCAGCCAGTATGCCCACTGGATTGCACATCTGAGCAGATTTACACTTGGCTATTCTCCAGCCTGCTCTGGGACTTCAAACAAGTTATCCTCATGTCTTTTATTTGACTTGTGTAATTATTCTAGTTACTTATACTGTGAAGATTCTTTAACCTAGACTGTCTCTTATAGCATTTCTACATTACTGAAATCAGAGCACAAGGAAATATTTACACCACTGTGCAATACTGAAATGCATGTGATACCTCAGAAAATATACAACTCATTTATACAGTTGCTGAATCACGAGATTTGAAAATAAATTACAAGTTCAATAAAATTATTTCTCCTAGTTCTATGCCATCATCCTCAAAGAATGTATATGATGCATGACTTCTGTGGCACTCTGAAACATATTTTTGTTTCAATAGATCTTAATGATCTTTTAAACTTGGCTTATTATATAAGCATGTAATGCACCATTTACAGGAGTAATATATTTCCCATTAAATTTGGTTAAACTCCTTTTGAGTATAATAGAAACTGGTACCTTCTAATTACGCATCACTTTGCTAGCCTGAAACCTAGAATAACCTTAGCAAGTCTCTACAATTGTATGTGTTCCCCTGGGAGGGAACTAACTCTGTGATATGTAGGGTTTTGAAGCCTGTCTTAATTTTTTTGATGTTACTTGAATGAGGCATACAAAATATAACAGTAATAGTAATAATCTTTAGAGCCACCAAAATATAGTGTGCACATATATAAACTATAAAGCTATTTTTTAAATCGTGTAATTTATATACGTAGATGTATGTGCATTCTTATACACACACACAAACTCAGATATACATATACATAAATCCAAGTAGTAAGTAGACTATTAACTTACATTTTCCTAACAGTAGAGTTGCTCATCTCACAAATCATATTTCTGTGGGAGATGAAAGGCGCACTCCTGCCAGCATTGTGTAAGAAATAATGACACACTTTACTACCTGTAAGTGCTGACTGAGTGCTTCTGCTTTTCCTTCCCAAGGTGACTATAACACAGATGGATGAAAGATTCGGCAGGACTACAAAGGTTAAAGATGCAGACCCGGAGCTAGAAGGCAGCCCTGACACTGATGGAATACAGTACAATGAAAGTGCCCACATTATTGTCCTATACTCTGATAACCAGTGTAATATGAAAACTGACTACAGGAGAAGGGAACAAATTAAATCCATTAATCAAGCATATCTGTGCTAAACAGTTGTTCTAAAGAGATGAACAAATGAAAAATTTGCTGTTTATTTCCATGCTTGCTAGCACTACAGAAGAAAATTAATTATAAGGCTGTGGCTAAACTATTAGTTAAGTTTTTCCTTGAGAAAACTATTTATTGCTTTGTCAAAGAACAAATGAACCTCATTAGTGAGATTAGTTTCAGCTGATCATTTTGCATTAGGACAGTCTAATACTATACCCTTTAAAGATACATTGAAGGAAATAACTTCAAAGAACCAGAGTCCATTTTGTATTAGACTTAAATCAGAAATGTATGATTTGTCATCCAGCTAAAAATTCAGCTCCATTTTCTTCATATAGCTCTGATAAAGTGGCTGCTAAGTTGCCTGTAGCCAGCTGCTTGCCAGGGACTCACAAAGGGGTCTGTCTAGTCAAGGGGTCTCACAATTTGCTCACAAACTTCCACTCTTAAGTTACATTATCTGAAACCAAGCGAGTTCTTAAAACAAAATAATGCCCCTAAATAGGGATTATTTAAAATATAAAAATAAAATGAAATTACAATCTGATTGAAACTCAATGAAATTCTTCCAAAAGCTTCTATTGATAAAGGGAAGCCAGGTGTATGGAGGTTCACTAATTTATAGAGCAAAGAGTAGGAGCTCTTTTACTATCTTGCTTTGTCATGCTGCTTGAAACTACTATTGTAGTCACTCCCTTTTGGACAGAAAGGAAGCTGTAAACCTTCATAGCAAATTGACACTTGCAGAAGGTCAGAGACGTTATGTATCTACCAGCAGAAGTGGAGGAGGGTTTGCAGTAGCGCATTTATGCTGAAGTTTCTAATCTCCTTTTTCAAAAAGGAAATTCTTCATAGTAAAAGCCTCTGGCTTGCAAAGGGCTCTGCTGTAGTGCTGGGTTTCTCATGATGAAAATGCCTCCCATGGGGAACCGAACTGAAACCATGAAGATAAAACAGCCAGACATCAAACAGCAATTAGCTTGTCATTACTCAATTGACCTGATTCCCACTGGAAGCCTAGAGGCAAAGAAGTAGTTGTCAAACATCATGGCTAATGAAGTCTGCTTCCATTGTCTTTATGTCTCTAGAGTACCAGCTTGGGTGGGTGAACCTATGGAAAGGACTTACAAAGCTCTTGGTGCATTTGAGAAGTGCTTTCTCCCATATAGGTGTCTTAGTTTGAGCCCACCCCTCTGGGAACAAGAACTACACAGCCACTTTTTCACTCCTATCTCTCTCCCTTTAGGGATAGGGAGAGAGAAAGTTCAAGTAAAAAGGCTCAAGGATTGAGATTAGGACAGAGAGGGTTTGCTTGTGGTCACTGGCAAAAAACAGAGTAGACATGGGTGAAAAGCATATTTTTAATTTACCACCACCGGTTTAACTAAATAAGCTAGATCAGAGTAGGAGAGTGAGAGAAAATAAACACAGTCCCATCTTAAATACACTTCCCCACCCTTCTTCCCACTGTGCAGCTGGCAGGGAATTGGAGATGTGGTTCATATGGCAATCCTCCCTCCTCGGGAAGAAGACTCCCCAGTCTTCCCCTCATGCCACATGGTGTCGATCTCACAGGAGGTAATTCTCACTCTCCACATGAGTCCTTCCCACCATCGCGGAACCCACTTGGCTGCAGTGTCCTCTGCTTCAATGCAGGTCCTCCTCAGAGTCATGGTTTTCTTCAGGTGTGTCCTCTCCTCCTGCATGATCTCTCTCCCCGGTGTGGGGTCCTCCGTGTGCTGCTGCATCCTGGATGTTTTAGCTGTTGTTGGTCTCCTCAGTTCACAGGCAATCAGCATCCTGCCGTCTCACTCACCACTGGCCTCCAGGGAAAGGCTTTGCTCTGATACCTTATAGAATCACAAAATGTTCGGGGTTGGAAGGGACCTCTAGAGATCATCTAGTCCAACCCCTCTGCCAAAGCAGGATCCCCCAGGGCAGCCCCACAGGAACACATCCAGGTGGGTTTTGAAAGTACCCAGAGAAGGAGACTCCACAATCTCCCTGGGCAGCCTGTGCCAGTGCTCCGTCACTCTCACAGTCCAGAAGTTTCTCCTCATGTTGAGGTGGAACTTCCTATGTTCTAGCTTATATCCGTTATTCCTTGTTCTATTACTGGGCACCATCAAAAAGAGAGTGGCCCCTTCTTGGCGCCCACTCCTCAGATATTTATATACATTAATAAGATCCTCTCTCAGCTTTCCTTTTTTCAAGGTTAAACAGCCCCAGTTCTCTCAGTCTTTCTTCACAGGAGAGATGTTCAAGTCCCTTAATCACCCTCTTAGCTCTCCATTGGACTCTCTCCAGTAGGTCCCTGTCTCTCTTGAACTGGGAAGCCTAAGCTGGACACAGTATTCCAAGTGTGGTCTCACCAGGGCAGAGTAGAGGGGGAGGAGAACCTCCCTAGACCTGCTGGACACAGTTTTCTTAAAGCACCCCAGGATACCATTGCCCCTCTTGGCCAGAAGGGCACATTGCTGTCTCGTGGACAACTTACTGTCCACTAGAACTCCAAGGTCTTTCTCCCCTCTTCCTCACAAACTGTGAGTTTTACTCTCCTCTTACCTCCCCCTCCTCCAAACAAACAACTCCCCAACACAAAAGACAGGACAAAAGAAAAGCAAAAGAGAGGCTGGCCCCAAAATTTTCCCCTACTAAATACATTCATTGCAGAATGGCCTAGTCTTGGCCAAAGGTAGGTCTGGCTTTTACCTGGGTTGGGGGAGGCTTTGGCAGTTTCGAAAGGAGCCGCCCAAACAGCCCTCCCCCTGCTACCGAGAAAAGCCCCACCAGATACAAATCCATGACAATATGGTTCTCATGTCTCACAGTGCAATAGCAATCTGCTACTGTTCTTCACATTTGCAGCACTGATATTGTGTATTTTCATGAATTTGAGTAAAATTGTATTTTGTCTGTGCCCTCTGATGGAATTGACCAACAAATTAAAAAGTTCACTGAAGGGAATGCTGAGAAGGAGTTAATACATAAAAACTCAGATATGTGCAACACCATAGGCCTGATTTTCTTAGAAGCCCAACTAGGAGTTGCTACATCCAACTAATACTCACCTGCTGATCCATCCAGCAGCACGTTTGGATTCTTAACAGTTGAAAAGCCAATTCTAGACTGTTGAAAAACCAACCACTCAAATTTTGTGCAACTATATAATTCAACATCCCCCTCACCAACCAAACACCACAATCTCCCCAAAAGATCTGTTAGCAGATTAAAGCATTTCATTTTTAATACAGTTTGATTGACTATTTCAAGAATATGGAGCAGGACTGAAAAACTACCCGGTGTCTTCATTATCGCAGCTGTCTTCATCTTCCTAAAGTACCTTGTGAAATGCAACAGAAGTTAATCCAACACAAGGAGCTGCAAAGAGGTCCCTGATAGCTAATCTTGAAACTTAACTTCAATAGCAAAAACACATTTGGTACAATAGGGACTAGCAATTCCTGGGAGTAATCATCAAAACTACCCTGGAGATTCAACTGTAGACCTCACACCCATGTCACGTGTACAGGCATTCATTCAGCTTAAACAAGACAGCCTGTCTTTACACTGCTTTAACTTTATTTTGGTAGCAAATCCATCCAGTCTTAAGCTATTTTAGAAGGAAAAAATGCATCAAATACAAGTCTTACATGGTGTTTCAGTGTTTGCATTTCATAATCCAGCCACATGCTTTATGTCCAGAGGTTATTTTTAACCATGTTTCTCTTTTCAGTATATGACAGGATAAAATCTTTGACATTACATCCTTAGCAGGAGATGAGTGCATTACCCTGTATTCCCCATAGTAACATCTGACAGATTGAAGTCTGAACGGTGATATCTGGAAGGAATGTGGCATGGGCATAAAGGCCCATGATTCAAAACTTCCCTTCTTGTTCTTCCATCACTGGAGCAGGTGCACTTACACAGCCTTAGTGAGAATTCAAGTCATCCTTTGTTGAAACGGCACTTTAAAGGTTATCCAGAAGAGCCTTCTCTTTTACTGCAGTAAATCTTCTGTGAATAACAGGCAACTGGCTACCATAAAAACACAGTATTTTCTGCGGTCAGTACAGTCTTTGATGACTCTGGCCTATAGCTGCACTCAGGATTTTGAATGATAAATGTACTTTTGACTTTTTGCGTGAAGGATGTGTAGTAAGTTGTGTAGATGATGCAGAGTAAATGGAGATGGTGTGTAATAAAACTATCTGAAATATCTATTACTGTGACAGTTTACAAGTCAAGGTAGGTGAACAGAGAAGCATAATAGTGGCAAAAGTAAGTATTTATGAAACAATAGAAATAATAATTTGGACTACTGATGCTTATCCACAAATGAGAAAAACATGTTTGGATTTCCTTCTAAACGATACAGAGTGGGTGTAAGTAAATTAACTAGAAAATGGATAGTGGATGCTATTGTATCCACAGCATGTCACAGAGCTGAATGGTAGCAAATGATGGATTTACAGAATATCACAGAGCTGAACAGAATCACATGGATTCCCAGAATATACACACATATTAATAAAATGAAACAAACATGTTATTAGCGCACACTTTCTGTTGCAAATAAGGGATTAATGAAAAATAGAAAACCTGCAGGCATAAGATACTTGAAGTTTGAAGAAACACAATAAATTATAAAAGTAACTCGGGGCTGTTTTAAGATGAGCTTGAAAAAGACAAATTTCAAATTAACTTCCACTGACAATGCCATTGTCTATGATGTGAAAGTTTCAAAATTGGTAGTATAAAATAGGCAAATCTTGAAATTAAGTGTTTCGTTGTAAAGGTAATTGTTCCATTGATTGTGTGGGATGAAATATTTTCTTTTGTTATCTTTGGATAAAATATTTCAAAAAGTCTTTTTTTAAAGGCAGAATAAGAGGAGAAATTTAGATTTTTTTTATGCTTTAAAAATCTATTTCTTGACAGATCTTTTCTTTATCGGTTGGATTTACAGATGAGTTATGGTATACTAGATTAAACTTTGGACTCCCTGGAGCGTTTGAATTTTTGTCCCCTGCCTTACCAAAATATCTATTGTAGTCCTATTTTAGAAAATTATGCTGACACAAACTCTTTTTCCAAGTTTGCTGACTGAAAACTCAAGTGCTTATTTTATATATATTTTTAGATACGTATTGAGTTTGCCTGGCCAGACATCAGTAGTGGGGGGGCTCTAAGGACGGCTTCTGCAAGAAGCTGCTAGAAGCTTCCCCTGAGTCCGATAGAGTCAATGTCAGCCAGCACCAAAGAGGGACCCGCCGCTGGCCAAGGCTGAGCCTGTCAGTAAAGTGATAGGAGAGGAACACCTCTGTGAAAACATATTTAAGAACGGGGAAAGAGAACAGCACCACAACAGCTGGCACAGAGACTGAGGAGTGAGAATCTGTGAAGATGCCAAGGTCAGTGAATAAAGAGTAGGGGGAGGATGTGCTCCAGGCACCAGAGCAGAGAGTGCCCTGAGTCATTGTGAAGACCACGGTGAAGCGCGTTGTCCCCCTGCAGCCCACGGGCGGGGTGTAGATGTCCACCGTGGGGCAGAAGACCCCACACCGAGTGGGTGGATTCCTGAAGGGGTCTGTGGCCTGTGGGAAGCCCTCATCGGAGCAGGTAGCTGCTAGAACCTGTAGCCCGTGGAAGAGAGAGAAGCCCACGCTGGAGCAGGTTGGCTGGTGGGACTTTTGTGATGCTGTAGGGGACTCACGCTAGAGCAGTTTCCCCTGAAGGACTGCAATCCGTGGATAGACTCACATTGGGGCAGATTGCCGCTCATGAGGGGACTCACATTGGGCAGTTTGTGATGAATTGCCCTTCATGAGACAACTCACGTTGGAGAAAGGGGTGTGAAGCTTGTCTCCCGTGAGAGGGATCCCACAATGGCCCAGGAGAAGAGTGAAGAGTCCTCCCCCGAAGGAAGAAACAGCAGTGGAACAAACATCGGATGAACTGGCCACAATCCGCATTCCCTGTCCCCCTTTGCCACTCAGGGGGAGGAGGTGGATAAACTGAGACTGATGTTGAGTCTGGGAAGAAGGGAGGGATGGGGGGAGATGTTTTGTTTGGTTTTTTTTTTAAGATCTAGTTGTTTTTACTTCTCACTGCTCTTCTCTGATTTGTTCTTTTAATATATTTAACTAATTTCCCCAAAATCGAGTCTTTTTCGCCCAGAACAGTAGATGCAGGTATCTCCCTGTCCTTATCTCAAACCATGGGCCCCTCAGTATATTTTTCTTCCCCTGTCTAGCAGAGAAAGGGGTGGGATAGAGCAGCTGTGTGGGCACCTGGCTGCTGGCCAGGGTTGAACCACAAGAAGATATAATTTGTTCTAGTAGAATGACCTCTCCTGAGGCTTTCTTTGTAGCTTTCAAGATAATTTTGTATTTCTTAGGGTATTAATCTGATCTCCAGTGGATTTGGCTGTCTGCTAGATAGAGAGTTTTCAAAAAAACACTCATGACTTAATTTCTGAGACTATCATCTGATAAATGTGCTTTTGTTAGTATTTCATTAGAAAGCTTAAGTGACACCTGGAAGCCTAATCAATCTGAATCAGAGTTGCATCATGTGGCAACTCAGCACCCTCCCTCCCCACATAACCCAACCTAATCAGCTTTTAATCATAAAAAATGTCAGTTTGCATTAAGCAGTTAGGAGAGAAAAAGTTAAAATACTTCAATACAGTCCCTGGAGACTTCATCTCCCCTGAAAAAGGGAGAGGTTTTATTGGACCAGAGTAGTGTTCCTGGACACAACCTCCCTAGTACATGTGCAGATGTCTGTGCAGAAACAGTTAGAATATTTCTGCTCTTTATGCTCTCAGAGCTATCAAGTCTCTCTCAGAGTCTCTGTGACATTCAGGCTTTGGTCATATGAACTGAATTAATTACCTTAAACAGCAAACACACTGTGACTCCTTGCAAACTCTCGTTCATGCCAAGATCAAGTTTAAGCTTCTTGCCCAGACAAGAAGTTTGACCACTAAACTGTTCTTTGTTATGAACAAATTAACTTCAGGACTCATTGACTTTTCTTCCTTCAGAAACAGCTAATTCCTAATGGTGCTGACCTAACATATTTCTTACCTTATTAAACCCATGTATCTCTGTAAGTGCAGAAAGCTGAATTCCTTTCAAGAATCATCCATTTATTAATAATCTCCTCTATCATATAAATAGTTTGCTTTCTTAATGTGTTTAACTCCAGCTTTGACCAGTGAAGACATTTCTCCTTGCAGCATTAAACCTAGAGCAGAGAAATACGAGAAAACATGACAAGTAGTAATTCATTTCCTGGGCATCATATATTATTCTATTCTAGTTTGTTCAACAATTTGAGACAGTTTGTCCCTAGGTTGTTTATTCAATAATATAACAAGCTGTTTCTCATACTTTAAAAGTTAATTTCTAAGGAAAATGTAATGTTAATACACACTAATCTCTAATACTATAAAAAAAGTTGTGGCTAATATTATCAAAAGTATGGCAATTTTGAAGGCCACCTCAATTTCCAAATTCTCCAATTATTGAGCCAAACTCAAAATCTAGAGTTATGGCAAAAAGTTTTTTGTTAACTAGATTCATTACATACAAAGTGGATAAAAGGTAAAAAGAGAAAAATAAAGCTGGATGTTTTTTCCTTTAGTACTTCACATCAGAAAATATAATTCCATATCTGATGAGAAAGAAATAGAATTTAGAAAAAAAGTCAAGTAAAATTTCTCTTAATTTCTAATTTTCAATATTTCCTAAAATTTAGTTTCTCTTACAAATAGAAGTTTTGTTCTCTGGTTAAGCTACATTATCAGGGACAAAAATTTGATTGCAGTTGTTGCCATCTGGAATTAGTTAGTTGATTTTAAAGAGATAGAATAACAATAGCAAGGACAAACAAACAAAAAGCCACCCAAAACTGTAAAAGAAAGTATTTTAAAAAGGAAATTACTCTTGCAGAGTTTATATTCTCGTGAAGAACCTTGAAAGGAAACTTTATTTTACTTAGTCATGTGATTCAATAACTTCCATTTAATAACAGTAGTAAAAATTAAGTGTAAGAAAAGGACAGATGGTCATGGGGCTAAACTCTAGATGACCAGACAGGTTTCGTATATACCTGCTTCTCCCATCTGTCATCTATCACCTATTCATTTTTCCAAGCTGCATCATTCTGTACTGAAATTGACTGGATTTGCAACAAAGTGAAAATAATTTTACCGTGACTCTGAGATGAATGGAAATTAGCAGGGGCTCAGCATTTTGAAAACTTGCACAAGTGCCTAACTACAACTATGGGCTTGTTTCTGAAAATCTTAATCACAGGATTTATTTCTCTGCTGTAACATGTAATAGAATAAATGAGATTATGAAAACCACAAACTATTTCATTTTCACTTGGTTGGATTTCTAGACAGGTAAAATAAAGATAAATGTTCTCCAAGTCAGGCTTCTCGTTTTGACATTCTTATTACAAATTATATAAATTGTAGAAAAAGGCCTCCCTCAGATCTGAGGGAAAAGGCTTTCACATAAGGATTTGCAAATTTATGATAAGCATTGTTGTTTTGTGTGTATTTGCAGAGGTAGTATTTCAAAGATTTCTTTTCTTTTACCAGAGATAAAGATCCTTTATTTACCTATGTGAGTACTAATTCCTTTTCAAAGATCTCCACCTAGATTACCTTATATCAAGTGAATGTTACCCCATATATAATCCTTGGCCTCTTACTGATGCAAAATACATTAGTAATTATCCCTAATTCTGACAGAGTTTCCACATTTCTTTTTATTATCTCACATGTTTCAAACACTACATCTTGTCATCTGTCAGACTACTGAGGTATTAGGTTTAGCTACTGCATGGACAGTGATATTGCCCAGGACAGAGTCAAGAGTTATATCTGCTTTCTGCTGTATTATGTATCTTACTCTGTCTAATAAATCAAAGCCCCATACATTATAAAGACGCTCAGAACAGGTTGGATGGTTCCTGAGAGTGTGCTGTACCTTGTAAGGCTTCTTATGAGTTTCTCAATTACCTCACTACATCATTTTCGCTTTAATAGTTTGTCTACGTTCTAGGTTGATAAAACATGATATTGTATTAAAGGGTCCCTATGTGCATTATGCTTATGTGGGCATTTCCTTATTCAATAGAGTCAACATCTTCATTAAGAGAGCTGCATTCATAAGCACAGTAAAGGCCACTGAAAACTGATTATCCCTTCAAAAAGGGATCTATAGAGTTTGAGGGGACCTACAGGGAAATCAAGGAAGCAAAATTACTGTATGTTTTTCCTTGCAGAAGAGAATATTGCAAACCTCTACAGGAACCCCTTAGAAAAGTGAAGTGGTGATAAGCAATAGATCATAAAAAATGGTGCTTTGATATTTGCCCTAAGATTCACCTTTTCTTTTTTTTTAATTCCTACAGAAACAACTTTGAAAAAAATTTGTGTTTGTGAAAAGAATGAAATATTCAGCTAAAGGTACAAAATAGAAACTCTAAATACAAGAAAAATCACATTCTAATACTGCGTATTAAGCAGATAAAAATATAAGAGCTTGTCATCCCTTAATTTAAAGCATTATTAATGATTTACATTGAAAAAAATGTAAAATAATGCAATTCAAAGTTCAGGTATGAAAGAAAAAATTACACCGCACAATATTAAAATAAAATGCTTAGAAATGACTACTTTTTAAAGTAGTCTTTTATCATTTTTATAGCATGTTTAGCTGTGTTCTTTTACTGGTTGATGTATCCTCCCAGAAGTAAGTAAGGAACAGAAGTTTTCCCTTGGAGAAAACAAACCAAACTGAAGTAAAAAAAACCCCCAATCCTTTAACTGTGTTGAACTGTAAAGGATTCACCCTGAATGTATAACTGCCTTTCTGGATCGTTTAAAGGATAGAGACTTGTTACACACATACATACATTATGCAGACAATGAAAGCTGTTTAGAACTCTTTAAGAATGTTCCACACATGCTTAGGCTGACCTAAGAGACGTTCCCTAATTGCAGAGGATGTCTGGGATTCCCGTCTGACAATGAAAGGCAGAATGGGATCCAGTGAAGAACTTTGGTCACAGCTGCAAGGAAGGACATGAGATTGCATGTAATCTGAAGAAAATAAGTAAATATAAACAAAGAAATTTGACAGCTACTTCTAATGTCACAGTCAGTTAGAGACAAGTAATTAAGAAGTGTTGCACACTAAGTACCTTACTGTTCTAAGAAAGCATTTCTGTGTAAAGCAAACAAGAAATGTCTGCAGAAATTGTATTTGTGTTTAGGATTGCCCCGCCTCAGGTGCAGGATCCAGCACGTGGCCTTGTTAAACTCCATGAGGTTTGCATGGATCCATCTCTCCAGTCTGTCCAAGTCCCTCTGGATGGCATCCCTTCCCTTCAGCATGTCGACCACACCACCTAGCTTAGTGTTGTTGGCAAACTTGCTGAGGGTGCATTCAATTCCACTGTCCGTAACACCAACAAAGATGTTAAACAGCCATAGCCCAAATACCAGACCCCTGAGGAATGCCACTTGTCACTGGTCTCCATCTGGACATTGAAGTGTGGATTGCAACTCTGAGTGCAACCATCCAGCCAATCCCTCATCCACCAAGTGGTCCATCCATCAAATGCACATCTCTTCAATTCAGAGACAAGGATGTCACACAGGGCAGTGTCAAATGCTTTGCACAGGTCCAGACAGATCACTCTGCTACCACGTAGCACTATGTGTCTAAGTACTATGTTGGCTGTCAGTAAAGAAGAATTATACTTTTATTGCTTGTTTGGTCTGACACCTTGCCCTTGAAGCTTGATATTCATTGTAGATGCAACAGTG
Source organism: Apaloderma vittatum (assembly GCF_000703405.1). Lineage (NCBI taxonomy): Eukaryota > Metazoa > Chordata > Aves > Trogoniformes > Trogonidae > Apaloderma > Apaloderma vittatum. The sequence goes on along the minus strand of NW_009707299.1, from coordinate 31,354 downwards.
AATCCTTTGTATCCATTAATACAAATGAATTATTGTTTCTGGCTCATACCAATGGAAGATGGGAGTCTTTATCTCCAGCTTTGGATTCATAGATGGAGACAAAAGATACTGTGAATTTAATAAGGCAGATAATGAAAACAGAAGAGTGCTACATCAGTGTTGACTTTCACTGCATGTTTTACTGCAGTCTCTATCTCTTACGTTTCTAACTTTTCAAACAAATTAAAATAGCTCTTCAGTTTGAATACCGGTTGGATTTTAACAATTCAAAGATGGCATGATAGCCACATATTCTGAATAACTCTAAGACTCTCTTGCTCCACGTATTTTTTCTATAACTATAATTGCTTGAGAAACTTAATTTCCTTAAAAATAGGTAAGGGTTTGTGCAACTGCATCCTAGATTAATGCTATGGCAGCCTCATCTCTGATTCCCATTGCGTTACTGCACATTCTCATGATTTCAAAGTCAAAACCTTCCAGTCTAGATGCAAGATGTATTTAATCTTCAAACAAGCTTCAGAACAGCCTGTATCTCTTCTGTCTTTATCAGCATGAGCTCAGTGACACCAGGCTCTTCGTCAACATTAACAGTGTCTCCTGAGTGAATCTCTAAGAAGTAAAATGAAGGGAACTGAAAATAAAATATTCCTACCTGGGTAGGTGGCAAGAACATGAAGTTTAGGGAACAGCACGCTGCTTTGTTAGTGTCATCTACTTTGGATTAGACAAAACAGAGTTGAGGGAAGTAATTTTTCTGTAGAATACTGTGTAGAATCACACCAAGGTGATAAGACCTTTGGTCTGGGTCTTGACACTGAAGTACTCTCTTTTACTGTACATTTTCCACTGTTTAGCTCTGCAATAAAAAAATGCCCTGCAAGAAATTTAATCATCTCTCCTGCTAAGATCGTTTTACAGAAGATAGGTTTTAACACAAGTAAGTATCATCTTCTACCTGATTAGTTTGAATACACTTTATTGAGATCTAGCTCAACACTTCTTCTACCCTGAGTGATGTCTTCGATTTTACTCTCTCTTAAAAAGGGAAGAATATCTGTAAATATTTGAAAGTGATTGTGTTCTCCCATTATTCATCACTCCAGACATTTCCAATAGATTATATGCTTTTGTGTTCTAAAGTTAATTGACCTTTGTGTATTAATGAATAAAGAAATTGGTAAAGAGAGAATATGGTTTTGAAGTGAAGGGAATAAATAGATTTTCCACGAAAGCAGCTTCAGAACTGAAGTCCATTTATTTCCTTGGTTTTGCTGGGATAACCACTCCCCATGCTATGTAGAAATGTGTGAGCCTGTCTCCAGGTCCCATACTGGAGGGTCCTAAGCATCTGCATCCCATTGCTTACTCCTGCCATGAAGACAACTTAATTATTACACTGCTACTCCAGTGTCGTTTCCAATTACTTTGACAATTTGAGATCCACAACATATTCTCTCCAAGAACCTGGAAAAAGCACCACATACCCAAGGAGACCACAGATTAAATATTTCCCAAGCACCAGTATTGGCATGCATTCAAGATTAGGTTTTGTATAAATAATGTTCCGCTTTTATATTATGGAAAGATGGAGACTTATCAAGAAAGTCCAAGAAAGTACTTACATAAGTATGAGATTTTGGAAATCATCATTTTACAAGACAAAACCACTTATCTATTTTAAATCACAGATCTTTGTATCAACATAGAAAGGAAATAAAACATTTTGGGTTTGCATAGTTACTGTAAATACTAGAAAAACTGCAAGATTCTTTCATAAGAGATGTAATAAAACCTTGACATATCTGGTTTTTTAAAAATTCTTTTTCCTTTATCAGAAGTTAGATAGTCATTTCCTAAACTTGAAAGATAGGTGGGGTTTTTTTCCAGAGAGAAGTTGGAGCTCAGGAACAAACTAGGTATATTTTTCCTGCCACCCTTCATTTTCTTCAGCTTTGTATTCTCATACATATAAATACGTAGATTTGTACAAAATCTTGGAGATCTGCAATGCTGAAGTACAAATCATGAGAGTAGAAGTGAAATAGTCTCCCTTCACATCTCTAAAAGCCAACTTGCTAAGCTTCATATATAGAAATGTACGTGGAGAAAGAAGACACCTGCTGTTGCTGTGGTTTAAAAAGTGTATTTTTAACTAAAACTTGTTTGGAACTCCGATGTGAGCTGCCATTTGAAATGTCAGTGTGCAACTATTCACTATTCACTAAAGACTAAAGGACTGAAGTTTAGTACTTGTAGGAATACAAGTATTGCTTCTGTAAATAGGTATGTAATATTACCTAGAATTCCATGTGCATTATACTCCCTTTACCAAAATCCCACATGTTTTGTTTTGTTTTAAAAATAAACTAGAATTTCATCATTTTACAACCATATGAAATATCAGTAATAATTCAACAAGCAAAATCCAATGTTAGCATATGTAAAATCCTTTACACAGGAAAAGCACATAGAGGAATTATTACAAATTTCTTAGCAAATATTCATTTAATAGTCCCAGAATATTACCAACAGTATTTGAAGTATAACCTTTAAATTAAACTTAGTAAGAGAATAAGGCTGCTTTATCCAAGACTTTCTCACTCAGCTCTGTCTTGCTCTTTCTTTTAAATCCCAGATTAAAGCATTTAGCTGCTGGCTATATTTAAGCTCTAAAAGCCTCCTGTCCTTTGACAGTGACAAACAGTCCTGTCTCTGTCAGAGAAATGTTCTGATGAGCTAGACAATATTCCAGTGATGGGATGCAACAACCTCTTAAGCTACACCAGAAAGTGACATACTACACTTCATTTCAGATGCTTGTCTTGATTCTCTTGCACAGCTTCCCAGAGGTAGAGGAATCAAGTATTTGGGGAAAGGAGGCTGATTTGTTTGGTCTTAACTCATTATTCTGTTACTTTTTAACCTTCTAAGAACTAGTTAGCCATTTAACATCACCAAGCACAAAGATGAACTTCTGCTGTTCTGTGCCTTTACTCAAGTCTCGTCTCAAGGAACAAAACAGTGCAAGAAGATTCACTCCTTAGTGATTAATAGCTTAAGATATATGTGAAAACTGAAGATGGAAAGTGAACTTTGACAGCAAAGATTAACAATACTGTCCTGAAATATTCTGTGTTGTTCAACATTGTATTTACAGTCAGTCATACCTAAAGCGCTTGGTGTGTAAGTTCATATTTTCTTTTGTACCATGTGTTGAGCACAATAGCATACTATTGAAAGGGGTGAATAGTGAGGGATGGACCAAGGGGATAAACGACATGGTTGACACTGAAAAGCTACACAATGGCAAGGGAAAACAGGACAAGTTCATGAAAATGGAAGACCACAATGAATAATTAAATATACACTTACATACAGACATCCCTAGGCCAGACAGTCCCTGAGCAGCGAATTGGTGGAGACTGGAAGAGTGTTCTGGGATGTATCATGGTGTGCTTGATTTTTTGCCCAGGTTGCTAGGCAGCCTCTTTTGATCATCTGCAAAACAGGACACAGGATTAACTGGATTCATGGAATGGATATCAGTCTTACAGCTCAATACCATTCTTACCTATGGCCAGTTTTATTTCATACATACAGTCAAGCTTTTACAATATGTTACCCCATTTCTTTTAGGACCACTAATAAGGTACACTTAGTTCTTCATAATTTCTGTTGCTTTATCTTCCTTCAAAACCCACTTCAGAAAGGAGTAGGTATAGTGAGCTAAGCAAAACCTGTCGGGCTGCAAGCTCTAATTTAAAGAGTAAAGCCTTCCAATGAACTTCACAGAACTAAAACAAAAAAACATATTCGTGTCAGAACTGTAGAGAAAAACACTACAACTTTCTCCCTTAACCTATATTTGGAAAAAAACAGTTCTTGGCAAAACATCTGATATAATTTTGTGGATATTTTTCTTATCAATACTGAAAATTTAAATAGTTTTAGACAACCAAAAATTTGAGTAATAATCCACATAAAGAGTCTTCCAATACACATGGAGTATCATCACATGAACCTGGAATGATAGTTGCAGTAACTAAATGAGCATGTATTTTATAGGTCACATAGATGACAGGGGAGGGTTGTCAATTCTTACAGAGTAACATTACTGATACAGTGATAGTTATACCATCTCATTCCATACTTAATTTCAAACATTTAGGTTTAAAGATTTAATTTTCATATTTTAATAACTTGTTTAATGGGTCATCAGTATCCTTGATAATCATTCCTATTAAAGTAAGTTCCAAAGGTCTGTCTAGCCCTGTATCCTGTCTCTTGAGGGTGGCATTCAAAGGACAGAGTACACAGATTATGCTGGATTCTCTGGTAACTTCCAGTTTTCTATGGTTTACGGACTTTGAGATAGATTAAATATTAAATATCAGTATTTAAACCTTATTAATAACTTTGTATTTAAGTCAGTCATACTTAATAGCCCTTGATTGCTTATTCTTTCATCAATGTTTGTGTCTAACACCACAGCATCCTATGGCGATGTAATTTACTCTTTACCTGTTATGTGAATAGGCATCTACTTTGTTCCGTTTAACAATCACTTACTCCCTTTTTTATGAGACACGTCATTCATTTTTTTCATTGCAGTCCTGATTTTACAGTCTTCCGTCATATCTCCTCTTCAGTGCTCTCTTTCAGTCTTAAGAGTCCTTGTCCATAAAATTATATTTCATACAGAAACCATTCCATAACTGTTGATTTCCCTTCTATCTTTTCGAGTTCTACCATTCCATTTTTAGATAAATTATCTTGACAGCAAAAGATAATCTTATGGATAAGGTATTAATCTAGGATCTAGGAAAAAGGGATTATATTTCTGTTTGTGTCACAGATCTTATGCATTATTTAGTCTTCTTGTCTGTTTAATTTTGAGTAACCATTCACTGCTCAGTGAAAATTTCCTTCAGAAACAGAGAACATTTCTGCTTCAAGTGGACTATAATCACTACAGGTTAATTTGATTTGAAATTAATACTTGCTTAAACATTATTAGATTATTAAACACTATGACATGAGGTTAACTTAGGTATTTTTGAAATTAATTGAGGCTCTCTTATCTTTGCATCAGATCCCTAATAAAGAGTCTCAGAGGCATTTCTGGGTACCTTATTTCTGCAGTGTGCATCTCAAAAAAGCTTTAATAAAAGGACCAGTTTACAATGGGCTTGTACTTAGCTCAGGAAATCAGGCATCCCAAATCACTGACATGTTCATGGCTATTAACCTGTCTCCTTTTTTTAACCTGAATTCGAGGCCACTGCTCCAGACATTGCAGAACGATGATGACAATACTGTGCACTCCAAAAGAGCTGAACTTCAGTGCCTCTGCATCTCTCTTTTTTAAACAGCAGCTTTTCAGAAGCTGAGTTTCAACATAAAAATAACTCTAAATCATGAGTAAACATGAAAAAAAAAATCAGTTGTGTGGATGATTATCTAAATTAAAACAAACTCATATATACCTAGATATTATAAAGGTGTAAAAAAACTGACGAGCAAAAACAGTTCTCAATTTTCATGTTGCAGGCGAATTGCTTTTATAAATAAGAACTCATTGATTTCTCTTAATACAGAAACACTGATTAATCACCTATTTTATGCCCTAAAAATGCGTAATGCTGAGAAATCTAGATAGAGCTTTGAATTTTCTTTTTGTAAATGTATGATGATTTTTCCAGTGAGATCCTCTGATTTCTGATGCTCCATCATCCAAACAACTTCTATAGGATCGCCTTTCATTGCAGACCTGCCAGTTAAAAAACAATATGTGACTTTTTTTTTTCTTTCCTGGATTTATTTCTGTTGAATAAAGAGAGATGCTTCAGCAAGAACTCATGTGCCATGATGCCAGAATATCAAACAAGAAGGATGTAAAACTAAATAAAAGAGTAGCTGATCTCCAACTCCCATATTAAAACATTGCTTTCTAATCAGTGGATATATCTCTGAATTTCATTGCCTTGCCACAGAGGCTTAGACATCTCAGGTGAAGTCCAGTGAGCCCTAAGGTCTTACTCACTCTTGCAGATCTAAAACAAATTTACATAAAAACCGGAGACTAAAAAAAAATCCACTGTAGGAAACAAAATTTTTATACAAACTTTGTGGGGATTTTCCAGTATTTTTCAATGTACAATGATTGGTGCCATTAGCAAAGGCATAGATGTATTACAAACCTTACCTATCTTTCTTTCTTAACTATTTTTTCATATGTGTATACAAATACCTGTGGTATAATGTCAGATAGGATTACATTCCATTGGTTTCTCCACGGATGTATAATTTGAGAGTTTGGCTGCACTCAATGCACAGAAAACATCAGTTTCCCCAGGCAAGCCAACATGCAGAGCCAGAGGTACCACTGTCAGACCCAGCCCGACATTTACAGATGACAAGAAAAGAAAACAGAAATTCCTTTTGCACTAAGTGATTTCTTGGGTCATTGCCATGAGACACGCTACCTTTCCCAGCAGGTTTCAAGAGGATACTCCAGGAACTGCTTCTTTGTGGGAGGAATAAGCCAGTCAGTCTTATTTCCCTAGTATGACCAGCAAGTCAGCTCTAGCCATGGAAGCAACACAATGTTAACACATGAAATGTCACCAGCATTTGGGACATCAGAAAGAAAAGGAAAAGAAAAGAAAAACTGCATAGAAGCTTCTTCCAGGGATTACTGCCCTCCTCACTTACTCACTCTAATCTCACTTCAGAATGTCATAATTTAACTGTTCTACTTTCCTGGCTTGCATTTAATTTGATTTTCCACTTAGGGAATGACTGCACTTAATCGATCCATGTAAGCCCATCTCAATGGAATAAGTGAAGCCTCAAAATTCATCAGGGAAAAGCTAATAAACTCATTAGACACAAGCACCTCACAGACATTGCCCAGTAAAGTTTTATTTCATTTTTAAATGAAAGATACTGAAGCAAGGACTATTTGAGGGAAAACATAAATAAATAAAATACTGTGGATGACTGTTACAGAACTATAGAAAATAAAAAATCGCTTGAGTATGGTCTTATATAAGGTAAAAACTTGTGATGCAGCATGTATTACAAATGAACTGCACTAACAGAAGAATATTGATATGCATTCACTTTATGTAATGAAACAAAACACAGACTATTAAGTAAAACTACTAGCAAATTTCCAGTATTTTCAATGACTTACTCTAAGATGACCCAGACAGTGAAGTTTTCAAGTAAACTTCATTTGCAAATGTTGCAGACACAATTTACTATTTCCAGGTATGTTATTAATCACACTGTATGTATGAGTAACAGGCATACTTGTTATTAAATCTAATCTCTTTTTTAGGACCGTGCTTTTGAAAACAAGTGTGTTTAGGCACATAAAAGGCACTTTTTAGAAGGCATCTTCTTGACTAATTTTGCAGAAATAATGCATGAGCAATTCCACCCCATTCCCAAATTCTGTTTAAGAATAATCCTACTCATATTAAACTTTTTTTTTGTCCACACTATTGTTCCATGTGTCCAGATAGCAGAAGTCTTGGAGATTTTTTTCCTTTTACAAAGCAAAATGTAAAGTTTATATATATCTTTCTTTCATTATGACTGCACAAACATAGAGCTTTTCTTCTGGCTGCAGCCTTTGCCCTACAAGATTCTGCACAAAAAGCTTTGTATTACATCTTCTAACAACATCCTTCAATAGAAAACTTAGCCAAAATTACTTTGTTCCCTCAAGGGAGTATTTTATGATTTTAGCTAATCACTACAAATGGACCTGCTCTGCTTCCAAATCAAATTTACAATGTGAACACTCTGAGAAGTCCTTAAAGAAACCAAACAGTTTGTGTCATAAGAGCCTAAACTGGAAAAATCTCTCACTCTTGCTAAGGCATACTTGTTTTGGACAGAATTTCTTTCTTTGCTGCTTGCCAGACTCTAATAAGCAGTCAAGTTCATCTGCCTCTGCTCAAATCCTTGAGTCTTCACAGTCTACAAAATATAACTTACTTGGCAATAAACAGAAGACACTGAGAGCTGTGTTCAGTATCTAATTTATAGTGGATCTTCAAGTACACTGAGATACCATCTCAATTCCTTTATGGATCTTTTCACATGTTTCTAACCTCTTTGCCATGAAACCACACAGCTGGTTCACAAAACAAAATTTTGATTCTGGTATCCATTTGGGTGCTGTAGGTCATGTGCTGTGCTGTGAATCCCTTCCTCACCTGCTGTAGGAGCTCAGCACACCTTTCAGTGCCTCACATCTGCTTGTTCATGAGTGGAACTTCCAAAGCCACTTCCCAGATTGCCTGCTGTACTTAAGCACTGATTATTATCCCTTATTAGTCATTATCCATATTAATAGCAATATTATTAATGGTTACAATATCAATATGAATGACAGTAAGCCTAGAGACACAACAGCTCTACAGACTACTTCTAGTATGTCTTTCATTTGCTTTATAAGTGCAGCATCTTCTTCTGGGCTACCATTTACCTTTCATCAGTCTCTCTACTTAGATGAAGAACACCTTGAAAATTCACCAGTCTTTTTCATATCTTAATCATTTTGCTCTGGTGATTATTGAATTTAAGTATCTTCCAGTGTGTTCCTAATTTAAAACAAACACATTTTTCATTTCCAGAGAGCACAACAAAATTTCCAGGCATATCCATTGACTGTGAATGTCCAGCATCAAAAAAGTTGGGATCTTTGTAGTAAGTGATAACTTATTAAACTATTTATTTTCATTTATCACCAGTGGGAACCCATATCAAATTATTGTCTAGTTCTTGGGTGTGATGTTAATGAGGAGCGGTGCTCATAATCAGGAATAGCAGAATTAAAACATACTTGTGTACAAACAACTAAATATCTTACCAGGTTGATGAATAAATATAACTTTCCTGAAAGATTTGTTACTTATCCGTTCTCTTATGCTGAAATTTCTAAGCTAGAGACATGACATATGTCCTAGACCAAGTTGTACAAATAATTATTTGTTTCACAGTTCAATAGTTTAAAAAAAATTCTGTTCATGGGACACACAACACTAACATATTTGTTGAGCTCATCATATAACAGAATCGGGCTTCACAGAATTATTTAAACATGGAGAGATGAGTTGATAAAATCATATCATACGATAAAATCATGTGGTGAAGACCCTACCCAAAATGCACTGAAGTTACAAGAACAATATCACGGAACTTTGGATTAAATTTTATAAGAACACATCTCAGTACTCACTAGAAGAAAGTAAGTCTTCCTGCTTTCCCCTTCTTTGTGTAAAGACATTAAAATAAATATATATACATTTTCACATTTGCAATATTAATAGACAAGGATGTCCCTTGTCTCTGCAGTTTCCAGGTGAATTACTTACCTGTTATATATGTTTGTTTATGCATGTAAATATTTGTAAATAGCTTCCCAGTTTGCAGCTCTTCACTTATTCAATGCAAGTACTTAGAGCCTTTAATTGGCTCAGCCTCTGATTCAATATTTCCTTCTGTTAGCTCTACGAAAACAAGGTATTGCACTGCTTCACTTTTATCTGCAGAATTTATTTTTTTCTGTAATAGCGTTGGTCCTTTCGAGGTTCTTCAAAGGAGTTTCATCATTTTCTCTTTCACAGTGCACAGGACTGTAATATGGAAAATCTAATAATGAGATAAGTTTGCTACTATACTTATTTTTCGCCTTGAAAGATACATTGCCTGGAATTACATTTCTAACTAGGAACCCAATGTGAATAAATATATAGTGTGTTAATTCCCATTAAAAGGGCCCTGGCAGTTATATATACTGTATGCACATACATGCACATACAAAGCCCTTATATCTGTTTTATGTTCTCTAGATTACCAGATTTACTCACCTCTAATCCATCCTAAAATTGTTGTATTTAAATTATTATGAACTTGCTACTGTAGGCACAGAAACTTTGGCAACAAGGATAATGTCCACATTGCAAGTAATTAGGCGCAGATCAAAACAACTGGTGCGGAGAGTCTTCAAATCTTCACTGTATGACCTTTGCAGAATTGACCTTAGAGTAGTTTAGCAACACACTCACTCCTCTTTCCCACAAGCTGCATCAAACACTTGACTTATGCTTGTACTCCAAGGCTTGCTGATGCTACCTCATGAACCTCTCCTTCCTTTGCTGCAGGCACCTCTGCAGAGATCTTCAAGAAGCACTACATTGCATTTTCCTTTAACTCAAGTAAATGATCTTAATACACCACTGTTCCTCTCACACATCCATTGCTTGCATAAGGCCTGAGCCAAAGCAGATGTTTCCCTCAGTAGGTAACTCAGTAGCTGCAACTTTCCAAAGGCACAGTGGCACTCACTGCCTGCCCTCCATCACGACATCACCTGGGGAACCAATGGCCATCATGGACTGCAGAGGAGAAGTCATAGACATAAAGCTTCTGCAGCTATGCAGAGGGACACCTGGTGTGGACAAACGTCTATAATCTGAGACTTTCTTTTCCTTTAAGATTAAAAAGGATCAAATGCTTCTGGGAGTCCTTGCCAATGCAAATGTTTTGACCAAGGTTGAGCAGAGGTCCTGGGCTTGGGCAGAACTACATCACCTTTGGCACATGGGTGTGATAAACTTTTGGGACAAAGAGGTTCATGAAAATTCTTTGTTTTTGTCTGTGCTATACCTTCATCAGTCTTTCACAAAGTGTCAGGAGGTGGCTACTGGAGGGAACTGCACCCTGCCCCTGGCCAGCCCTGAGGCAGGAATCCTGCAGCAATGATAGGGGTTTACAAGAGCTGGCAGTTCAGACATGCAGCTGTCTTGCTGTCACACCGATGCCTGAAGAGCACTTCAAAGTCCCCCCAGTATCTGCATATCTTCAGAGTTGCCCCCAGAATCTTCAAGAATTTTTCGCTATTTTAACTGAATGTAAAGCAGCATTGCTTGTTAGTATTCTTGTTCCCGGTAGTATCATGCAATCTCCCCTCTTCCAGAGTGCACCTGGTTTACCCTGTTGCTTGAGCAATGCACAGCCCTCCAATAGCACATCTTTTGGAAAGATTAGGGAACTTCCTCAGATGCACTGGCTGTTCCTCTCTGAATCTTCTGAGAGGTGAAGAAGGACTCTAATCAATATAACTGATAAGAGTTATTAGTAAGGCTACTTACCCATTCACTTCCTTCTATAACAAAACTTTTTAGACTAGATGTTAGTATAACATTGAAGTATGTTTTAAGTTTTCATTTAGGAACGCCTATGTGGCTTATGCTTTGTTTTCTTCTGTTTGTCAGCTCTTTTGTGGACAAAAAAAATAAATTAATTCCATTTTAGTGCTACACATACATACATACAGTAAGGTGTAAGGTCTACTTCAGCAATGAGACAAAACTATCATAAAAACATAACTGATGAAGAGCTAATACATGAAGTGAAGGCGAAGTCTAGTTTATAAACAGTCGCAGAAGAAAAATTTGTTGTTTGAAACATATAAGCGTCAATTCTAAAGAATGGTCTTTAACTTTTATAATACTTACTGAAAACTTGATTAAGGTATGGTAGAAAAACTTGCAGGAATCAGTTAAAGTATAGTAACTAATAGTGGAAATATTACAAAGTCCAATCAAATACCCTTCTAAAAATAATCCCTTTGTGTCATTAAATTTGTCAGTCATTCCCTTAAATAAATCCTTGTTTAAAAATAATAAAAAGAAGGAAATGCACAAGTGTGCGCTTCTGAAGTGACTTCATAAATTGATTAATTTTTGAAACATTTGACTGATTAATGAGGACAAGAAAGATGAAATATGTGAACTGAAGATATAAATACACTCTACCTATTTATACTGCCATTTTTCAAGCTGTCTTTTCTGAGGATTATTTAAAATTAAATACCTTATACCTTGCATGGAATCAGGTACCTTGAGGATAATTCTTTTTTTTTTTTTTAAATCATAATGACAAGAACTTTTACTGTTACTTTTCTGAAAATAAAGCAATTGGTGAGTCTATAGCTCTAATTTACACCATACCACACATATAGAAGCACAGAAGTGAAGCTGTAAAATTATTTCTGCACCACCTCATTAACACTGGTGTAGATCTTGAACCTATAATGACACATCAAAAGTGAATCCTTCCATCTGTATTCCAAGGGAGCTGAACTCTCTTCAAGGACTTCATCATGACACCAAAATAACATAAAGTTCCTTCACCCTCAGGTCATTATAGTTGGGTTAGTTAAAGGGTATAGCTGAGGGTTAGTTAAATTACTGATTTCTACATTACCTTCAATGCATGAGAGAATGACAGATTCCATGAACTACATCAAAAGATATAACAAGAAGCTTGCATATACAGTTAAAAAGGTAGCGATGACTCAGTTTCCAGGGATTTACTTTAAATATTTAAAGATGGTTCTGATTGTGGAAAGTATTTAATATTTAAAAATGACTTGAGACCTTTTTTTTCTGTTGGTAACAAATATAATTGTGTCTTCTTCTCTTATGCAAAAGCAAAAACAAAATTATTCCAAACATATTTTTATCTTTAAAGTTTCACTTGCAAAAAAAGCGGTAGTGGTATGAATAGGAACTATTAAGAACTGGTGGTGCTACTTTGTCATGAAAGCTGGTACAACCCACGTAGTAAAACTCCACAGAGTTTTACTGCTGATTAGCATATTAGTTCTGTAGTTGTTGTTGTTATGAAGGTGATATAACAGGGCTAAATCTACAATTCATATTCCATAAAACCCATGAATGAAATTATTCTCATTGGTGACACAGATAGCAAAAATAAATCTATACTGAAAGTGAAGGGAGTTTTTCATACATGAAAGCTACAAGACACAGGTGCTTATAATTATCTTTAAACCTAATTTCATTTTCTGTGTCTTTGTGAGGAATTCAAAGTCCTTTGGAAACTACTTGCTATTTAAATTCCAAGGGCTGCCAGAATCCAGCAGCTGAAGTTGAATCTTGAGATAAAAAAAAAAAAAAAGAAATGAAAGGCTTTCTCCAAGAAAAAGGTAGTTTGTGCTTCAGCACTAAATGATCCTGATATCTGATACAATGGAAAAGCTGAAGAAGAGATTAACCATTTGAAAAATGACCATTTCAGAGCTGTTCATTGATTTCTTAAAGGTCTATTCACTAAAAATACATTTCAAGCATAAATGGCAAAGATCTTACTGGTGGGTCATTACTTTGATTCAAACTGCTTGTAGTCTGCAGCCTCAAAACAGTAAAAAATACAGCCACCTTAGTAATGAGTTAGCATTTGCTATGATTTTGGGCATCAGCTTTTAAAGGCACATGGAAGCAGAAAGGTACTGCTGACAGGACTCAGTATAACTGCAAGTCTAGAAGTTTAAAATTGTGTTACACTTTGCAGTAATTTTAATATTGCTGAGCATGTCTGGTGGATAGTAGCTAAAGTTTCTACTCTACTGAAAGATAATACTCTATGCAGCAGAAGTAAGGACGAAACCAAGGGTCCAGTAGTTAGGGCCACGTGCTCACAGACGCAGTGCCAATGCTGGATTCAGTGGCATGGGAAAGCAAATATGGTAAATAGAGAGGAGACAGCAACTATTTTTTTTTTTATTTATTTTTTTTTTACAGCAAATTAGTGACTGTTGGTATGTTTGGACTACTACATTATGTTACCAGGACAAGATTATTATTTTGTGGTCAGCTGCTATTCAGAATACTTGCTATGTGGAAGAAAGATGATGTCCCAGAAGACATGAAATACAAAGTATAGTGACGTTCTTTTAGAAAGAAACAATGATACAAGAAGAAAGAAACAAAATATGGGCCAGGGAATTAAGAACAGACAGCTTAACTTCACTCCTTACCATAGTTCAGGTATAAATAACTAAACAAAGTACACAACACCTGGAAGATTACAAGAAAACAAGTAACATCTGTTAAGAGCAATTAATGTCAAATCCTTCTACTATTTTTTTAACAATTTAAAACGAGTTTAAAAGTCTTGAGGTGAAGTTGAAAAAACAGCATAAAATCAAACAGCGGGGATGGGATTCAGTTGCTTAAATATAATATTCATTACCATGAAGGCATCCAAGACAACCATACAAGGCTGGCAGATATGAGTTACAACCCAAGGGAGATCTGCTGTCTTCCAGCTGACAGCTGGAGTCCAGGAAGGATATTTTATGTTGCCTAAAATATTACTAAGTATCTACGCATAGGGAACCGAGTTGAGCCCAAGTGCTGTGTGCCTTGACTTCCGATGAAGGTATCTAGGAAATACATTTGAGGGGAAAACCTGCTACAGTGGAGGCAGAAATGGCCTTATGGGTATACTTGGAGAATAGGTATCTACAGTCACTGCTTAACCAGAGACATTGAATTAAAAGCGGTCCCAAAGGGCTTTGTCACTGACCTGATTCTGTGTAAGATTATCCAAGTCACTAACAGATAAATCAAACTTCATTTCTCAAAGCTTTGTGTTTTTTCTAAACATTCTAGGTGCCAATTTCTCCTTTACTCAGCACACCTGGAGGACTGTGCCTAGTGCTGGGCTTACCAGTATAAAAGAGAGATGGAGCTACTGGAGACAGTGCAGAGAAAGGTCACAAAGAAAGTTAAGGGATGGGAGCATCTCTCCTAGGAGGAATGGCTGAGAAAATTGGGACTGCTTAGCCTAGAGAAGTCTCAGAGGGAATCTCATTTGTGGCACTACTGGTATTGACCAAGTTCCATCTGCAAGGACTTCTTTGTCATAAGTGATGAATGTAGTGCATTATCCCTGAAATTACTACGCAGCCTGTGAAGACAATTAATTTTTCTGAGAAATTACAAGGTAGTTAATTATTCTGAGTTAAAGTTAATTAAAATTTTACTCCTTGAAGAAAAGTATTGGTCCATTTAGCATATGCCAGTCTTTTTCCACTAATGACCTCAAAGAGAAAATATTACCCATCCTTGAAGTTTAGTTTTATAAGCTGTTCAATTCCTGTATGTAATCCTCGGATCAAGAAATAGTTACATTTATTACTAGTGAATTTCACATAACCACAGTAAGACTAAATACTGGAAGATTATTGTGGCATCAGAGTTAATTAGCCAACCAAATTTGCCAGCAAAACGCCTGGTGTTTGTAATATATCAAGAGTCTGACAGAGACTGGGTAAAGGTGTTAGAAACATAATGTGCAGACTATTCAGCTGCATTCTCATGGAATTTAAAAATCCTATGGCCACATATTACCAGAGCAGCAGTTCCTGAAAGACTCCATTTCACACCATTCCCTCTTCTGGGGGAAGCAGCACTATCAAGAAAAATGTAATCATACATAGAGTATATATATAGAGAGTTTGCAGAAATTGTGACTCGGAGATTGAGCCCTTTCTTTTGCCTTTATGTAATACATCGATGTCACTAACATTTCAAATTAAGGATGCTTTGGCTGTTTAGCAGTGCTGGAAAGGGGAAAACAACCATGAAATCCACCTGGCTGGCATGCTTTACTTGCTTCAGTGTGTTGTGAATCTGCTCTTAAAGTTGAAATAAAATGTGATTTGAGATACTAGGAAAAATCAGAACTGATACAGAAACACTACATTATTCTTGTTCATTATTAGTATATAAGTTCTGAAATAATTTAAATAGAGTAGGCAAACATATTCCTTAGACTATTTATGATATGAATTAGTTCTTCAAGCACAAAAATATCAGAAAGATATGGTAA
>NW_009707299.1:0-15600 GCF_000703405.1 Apaloderma vittatum | reverse complement strand
TGCTGAAATTATTATTATAAAACAAAAATACCTCTAAACTTCATACAAAGCAATTTTAACCGTCATGTATAGTCCTAACATGACAAAAATATTTTGAGGAAAAAGAAAAATGGTAAGAAAGCCTATTAATTTTAAAGATTTTAAAAAAATCAAAACCACACACAGTATTTGGAGACCTAAGAGATGGCAACCTCTCGTATCCTAACATATGCTAGAACTTCAAGAATACAAAACTATTTTTCTAAGTATTTATGTGCATAATATACAAATATAGAGACAAATATTATATAGGCAAATATACAAATATATATACTTACAAATACTATTTTATACAAATCTGTGAATAAACATATTTTGGTATTTCCAATAAAACTTTGAACATCCATTCTTATTTTGTCTTAAGTCAACCTTTCTTATTCCGTCAGCTTACTTAAAGTATTTGAATACACTGAAGAAAAACCTGTGATTTAAATTGGATGGTAAGAAGTAGAAATATGTGGGTTTTTTAATTTTGCTTTGGGTTTAGACCTTCAGATTTGGGTTTTATTTTACAGGACAGGAAAACAGAGAAATATTTCTGAAATGCATATGTATGTTTAGGTTGTTGGCTAAGGCTTTTTTTTTCCCAGAGTAGACTGGATTTATTTGAAATACACAAGCCAAAAGTTATTAATTTCAAAGATATCTGGGTAACTTAGTGGAGAAAGTCAGAGCAAGAGCTACCAAGATTTAGGCCTGCAATTTCCTTGGGTACTTTTTAACAAGCTATAATGTTATGCTGTGTAAGGTCTAGACATCAAAACATAAAACTAATTCACAGGTCTCGCTATTAGAAGAGTGTAAATGTATTTAATGAATATAATTTAAAATTATTTTAAAGTACAATCACAAATAACTGTTATCCTTCATGAGAATGAAAAAATGACCATGGCATTTGACATTTTGGCTAAAATAATCTTTTGTTGAAGAAAAGGATAACTGTAGCCAATTAGAGTCAGTGCCTGCAGACAAATATTACTGAAATCTCTTGAAGTGTACTCCTAATCTCTCATTTCTGGCCCTGGCAGGAACTTCTCTTTCATCTCCAGGGCACCTTGCAGGCCTCTGCCTGCCCTGGCAATGAAACCAGACTGTCCCACCAATCCCAGATCAGCTATTTTAAACAAAGGTACAGGGAACTGAGTAGAAGGACTAAATTAATACTTCAGTGTGATCTAACTTCAAAGACTTTTAGAGCAATCTGGTATTTTAGACAAAACATTATATAAAAGGTAACTACTATGAATGATGATGATCTCACTTGCACACTCAAGGACCTGCAGTTGAGTGTTGGTAACCCAAACTGAAATCCGAGGCTATAGAAATAATAATAAACTAGTTATGAAGGTTCAATGTAAACGTCAGCTCAGGGTCTAAATGTTTATGACTTGAAACAAGCTTAGTTAATTGCAAATCAATGGCCTGTATCCCAAGAGGCAGTGTTTTTACCAGGCTATGGATGATATTAAACCTGATATGCTGTCTTAGGGGGAAAAAAACCCTAAAATATATAGTCTAAAATGATAAATCAGATCTAAGAAGTGCGGTAATTTTTTAAAGTGGGGGAAGTATTTTCCTGCATCTATCATCATCACAGAATGAATCTTTATGCTTCCCTGTTAGTAAAGCAGGAAGAAATTAATTGTTTTGGGACTATATCCAGGCTATATAAACCTAATTTCTAAAGCTATATGAGTTATTTTCTGCTTAATATATTTAGTAATATGTTTATAAATACATAACAATGTCAATGAAACTCAAACTTATTGAATGATATATTTTGAAGCAACTCACAGAATGCATATGAAGTTACAACAGCATAACTTATTCTGCTTTATATTGCAAATTCTGGTCCTTTTGGTCTTTTGATAGATGCAACAGATATAGTTAAAAACAAGAATCAGAAGACAGGAATTAGAAATTATACAGGCAAGGTAAATTTGCATACCAACTTGAGAATACAGATGGAAATGAAGGTATATTTAATCACCACTTGATATTAGCATTATTGATTACCTGAAGGGTTCTGGCTGCCACAGACAAATGTCAGATGCTCTAATTAGATTACTGTACAACTTGTATATGAATTAATTGCACAGGAGACTGCATATAAAACAAATGCAGACTTTGTTTTTCACACTTTTTTTTTCCTCAGTAGATCTTTTACATCTCATGGACGATGACACCATGAAATACAGTTTCTGAATGCAGATTTGTTTTGGTATGTTCAATTTATGTATGCAGACAGTGTGATTCCTATCTCTGGTTTAACAATGGGTCTATAAAGCCTCACAGAAAGACTAATTACAGCTCACATCAATTTTGGCCTCTAGGTGTCATGTAAAGAACATAACACTAAAGAGGAAACAGAAGAATTTTTAATATGTCCATCAGACAAAAAAAAAAAAAAAAAGAGAGAAAAACAGGCAGATAGTTGAATTTTAAAAGGTGTTGTGTTTACTGTTTTAATCTTTTTAAATAACTGAAGATGTTAAAATTAAGTGGGGCGTAGAAAGAAGTAAGTTCAACAGAAGAAATGTTACCGACTGAAGAACTGCTTCTGTAGATCAGCAAGATTTGAGAAAATAATAAACAACATTCCAGAACTCACAGATGTCATAAAACTGATATGCAAGGTTAAAATTAGTACAGTACCTGGCAAGGAAACAATAGAAATATATACCATTTTTGGTTTCAGCTGGTATAGAGTTAATTGTATTCTTAGTAGCTGGTGCAGTGGATCTTAGAATATTTTAGGATTGAAGGGATCTGTAAAGGTCATCTAGTCCGACTATCCAGGAGTAAACAGGAACATTTTGAACTAGGTCAGGGTACTCTGAGTCTTGTCCAACCTGGCCTTGAGTGTTACAAGGAATGGGACTTCTACCACTTCACTGGGCAACCAGTGTTTCACTACCTTCAATGTGAAAAAAAGTCTTCCTTACAACTGGTCTAAATCTACCCTCTTTTAGTTTAAAGTCATTATCCCTTATCCTACCGCAACAGGCCCTGCTAAAAAGATTGTCACCACTTTCCTTACGAGACCCCTTTAGGTACTGAACAACCGCAACTCTTTCAGCCTGTCCTCGTAGCGCAGGTGCTGCAGCCCCCTGATTGTCTTCATCACCCTCCTCTGGACTCACATCAACAGATCCACGTCTTTCTTACCTTGGGGGCCCCAGAGCTACACACACCTGCAGAGGTGCGGTCTCACCAGAGTGGAGTAGAGGGGTGGAATCACCTCCATTGACCTGCTGGCAACATTTTTTTCGATGCAGCCCAGGGTGCTACATCATTTGATGTAGCCCAGGGCTATGAGCACGCATTGCTGGCTCATATTCAGTTTTTCACCCACCAACACCCTCAAGTCCTTTTTCACAGAGCTCCTCTCAATCTTAAAATAGTCATGTTTAGCAGAGACCCAAAGAAACCGCATTCTAAAGGGACTGAGTCCAGCACATGTAAGACAAGCCAGTAGAGTAAAGCTGACCTTATCCTTGAGGCTACAAACAATGTATTTATATCTATGCAATGCAAAGGTTCTCCATTGCTTCTCTACTCTTTGGCTCTATCAGCCATAAGTCCCTTAACTGTCTAGCAGCTCATGCCTTTTCCTGTCTTACACATTTCTGCTAAGGTTATCACAAGAACTATCAACCTGCCAACATCAAATTTTTTTCTCGCAGTTTCTGTTCTCACATTCATTTTCAAGCACAGAAGCATAAAATAAACTAGGAACCAGCTTGTGCCAGTTATTCACCTCTTGGTAATGGTTCATCCAAAATGATACAGCAAGTTTCTATAAAATGCAACTTAGAGCATGATAGTACTTTCGTACTGCGCTAAATGTCCATTTTTAATGCTTTCTCCCCTCCCACTAAAGCTTTCTTTTTTTCCTTTTGTGAGAATAAAAGCATTAATCAAAAAGCTGCAACAGACTGACCACACTGATTACACTAAATAGATCTAATCCTTTAAGTATATCTCTTCCAGGACTTAAAGAATAATGAGATTAGACTCCACTTACAACCAATACATTCTGCTTGAAATTTCTAAGTTCCTCAACTACGTAAATACACTCAGCCTCAATACACAAGTATTTTTAATCAATCTTTGATATGTTTACACACTTCTAGCTTTATTTCACTTCTATTAATAGTAAAGAGTGGAAAAGAAACATTTCACTATAACGTAACTCTTACCTAACATTGTTAATCTCAAAATTGGACCCAGTTCCTCACTTTGCTTTTTTGCTACTTTATCTTCTGAGAAACATTAAATGTTAAATAAAAACCCTCTAAGAAAATTACCTGTAGCCTCAGCTTCTTGCAGTTGTGCCCCAGCTGGGTCAGCCAGCTTCCATCAATCAGTACAAACTCCCTGTAGCAGTCAAGAGTGCAGTTTCAAGCTGTTGTTTACCATACCAAAAAAAAAAAAAAGTGAATAATTTTGTTCTCATGTAGATTGTTTCTGCACTGTAACGGGAATCTCATTTCACAATTTCTTTGTATGTAGTGGTGTATAGTAAAAAGTTGCCCCAGTCCATTAAACAAACATGATACTAACTAGTTGATAACAAAACATAAATTAAATTTTATATGACAAAATGGTAACACTTCTGCAAATACCTGGGTTAAATTGCAATGATCTGAGGTCTTTTGCGATCAAAATTTTCTGATCAGGTTGGCAGATTCTGTTCTGGGGTGTCTTAGATTTCTGCTAAGCTGGCCTTTGGCACATTGAGTCTTTATAGGCTCAGTTCAGAAGCTTTGGAATAATAGTTTATGACTGCAAAGGTTTCTCTATAAGCATAAGAAGAATGTGGAAAAAAATTAAAGGGATTAGCAGGAAATGATTTTTAAAATGTGGGGGTTTTCTTCCCAAAGATTTTAACCTTGAGAAGGAAATAGTTTCTAGAAAATTAAACAGTGAAATATAAATGAATTTTTAAAACACCAGTTAATATTTTGTGTCTTGAAATTAATTAAATTGAAATATATTTCAGACATACAAAGTGCCTTTTACTCAATTTAATCACTGGTTAATTTGATCCTTCATTTAATTTGATCAAAACCCCAGGAATCAAATCAGTTGTATTAAAAATAGCAAAACTTTCACTCCTTATTTTGATTAATTTTGATCGCCTTAGGCAAGTGATATCATATAATTCAATCACCGGTTATAGAACATTGCCATTTTAATTAATTATGAAAATGAAAAAAAAATGAGTGAGAACAAGAGATAAAAGGCCAAGGAAAAAAAAAGTATTTATAACAAAAGGACAATTACAACTCTATGTTTTGTTATTAAGACATTTTTACTAAAATTTTAGTTCTACCATTCATCATTGTAACCCACTTGCTGACTGTTCAATCCCAATACAGAACATCACCTATGACAATACTGCAAGCATAGCAAGACTCAAATTCAATAAAAAGTGCCACCTCTTGAGATTTTCTTGAGGAGAAGCCACTCATAATCACATGCAACATTTGAGCCTATTGGGGCATTTTGGTCCTGCCTTGGGGCAGATCTCCTCAGAAAGGCTGTTGTTGCTGTTTTCCAACCTCGTCAGGAAAAAAAAATGCTGTTGAAACTGACTCAGAATGCAAATGAAATTATTTAAACAAAGCTGAGGAGAGAAGAGGGAAGAAAACGTGTCCAGCAGGTCTTTTTATTATTTTTCATTCCTCTTCCTCTGTTCTCGTGACTCAGGAGAGAAAAGCAGATTTCCTGAAGAAAAGTTGAGGTTGGTAGCACCAAAATAATGTGAAAGACCGGTGTCATAATTAATTGCTGAGCAAGCAGGCTAATACTATACAGATAACAGGTTCTGTTACTTCTTTTCATAAATATGTCAGAGATGCCAAAATAAGTGATGCAAATAAATAATCTCAAATCCAGGGAATCAAAAGAATAATAACTAACATCAACACGTGACTGTAGGAAAAAAACCTAACAAAACCTTTTAAAAATTTTTAGGATCTTGTTTCCTGTTTGTTTTCTTTTTTCTTTGTTTGCCTGTTACTTAGGGTTAATAACATTGACTTACCAGCCCATGAATATGAATACATTTGTTCAAAACTAGTGGAAATCTGAGATAGAATTTATCACATCCCATTTAGGCACCAGTCAAATTTTTAGGATTTAGCATTTTGCAAATTAAGATCTGTTGAGATCTCGTCTTGAAGGGAAGTATGTATGACACTGGATACTAAGAATAACAAAAGAACCCTGAGTGTATTAAGGCTCTGATCAATAACAAATTGCAAAGCATTTTGAAACAACTCATCAAAACACTGAAATATATTTTTGTCCTACCATGTATCATTTTTGACTCTTAACTGGGACCCCATTTTCCTTAATATATGGAGTTAAATCTCCTGTTCTGCATAGGTCTAATGGTAGAAAAAAAAATTTGAGGTGGTTTCAGGTATAAGAAGACCCAGACCGACAGAATAAAGAAGTTCCCTTTATTCATCTTCCCTGAGAAAAAGAAATTTTCTAGAAATATCTTTTAAGCCTCAATAAACCAACATAAACTGGTGAGATTTCATAGCTAATTTTTATTCTGGATTGTTATTTTATTGCTTATTCCAGATTGCTATGCAAATAAACTGTGAAATATTAGACTGTCTCTCAGAATTTCTAAACCATATAAAGCCCTGGCCAGGCAGTAGTGATCGAACACATGTAGTCTTGTAGGAAATTCTGTACTCTTATATAAGATATATTTTGGGACTGACTGAAAAAATATATTTCACATTAAATATAACTATTCAACTTTTACTTAATTTTATTCAAGTTACCATAATCATGACACGATCTGTTTTCTTCTTCAGTCATCCCAGCTACTCCTTGCCCATCCTCAGAAAGCTCCCACCTGTTGAGTTTGTTCTTTTTTCGTGTTCCTGTCCCAACATTGTGTATTTAAGATTATTTTTTTCCATGATAAAACCCTTTACTCTGAGGGCTGACTGTGACGAGTTTTCTGTTGTTGATTATTCTCGTAACCTGAATAGCTTGTAAATGTTACTCTGTTGTTGAACTAAATTGCTGAAATGTTCTTACAAAGGAAACAATCCTTCTTAGTGATTTACAAATTAATTCTGTGTATTCAAGCATTTTAAGCAAAAAGCTTTGATAGCAGGGAGAGATTTGCTCAAGAAGTCAGGCCATACATCCAATCTAATTCCATCTAATCTGAATTATTCAACTTTACCTGTGTTTGTTCTGTACTTCCCTTAGGCTCAGTACTATTCTTCAGTAAAGCATACACTACATTTCAGCTGTTCAAATTAGTAATTGTTCAGACATGCAGAAGATGATTTTTTTACAGACAATCTGCACTGAAAGGCAATTTCAAGCCCTAAATTTCATTTAAAAAATAAAAATTGCTTACAGCGATGCACAAACAACATTATCAAACTTTGGCAGTACTTTCTATGTTGGGGTTTTTTTATTTATTTAAAGTGCCATTTATAAAGATAGCTAAGACAACAATGACTTAGTCTTTTTTTTCAGTAAATAACCTTCAAAAGTAGGAGGAGAGAGACTGTGATCAGGAACATGTTTGAGAATATAAAAGACAGTCTAAGAGACAGAAACAACACTGGAACACAACTCTGCAAGTTTTTGAAAAACAACAGAAAATAGTGCATTTATCTCAAGATTTTTTTCCTGATCTACATGTTTTCTCCCACCAGAAGACACTGTTACAGAGAAAATGGAATAAACTTTCCAAATTTCTTCTTTCCCAGAATGTGTCTCGTTCTCTGTGCTAAGAATCTGTGACATTTTTAGTTTTATTTTTTTAATAAAAAGCTCTTGAAATCGATTGTTTTGGGAGAACATGTCATAATTTTCATTGTAAGTGTTTAAACATTGTGAAAATGCAAGAAAGAAATGGATTTAAATATATTTTATAAATACAGTGCAGAAGTATATAAAAACTCCATAAAACTATGTATTTATACATAACACTAAATTACATAAAATACATAAAATATATATTTCATATGAATATATATTGATATACAACAACATACTTTTATTACTTTTCAGATTTAATTATTACAAAAACACTATCACTATATTAAAACCTAATTACCTTATACTCTTTCTGGCTTCATGACAATGATCATAAAATGCTTAATATTCATGTAACATGCTACCTCACCCTGTAATATCACCATATTTATGGAAAGAAATTGTAATCCTCTTTACTGGCTCAGGTTAATTCCAATAAAATATTAAATCCATTTTCTAATCTAAATGAGTTCATTAGGAGAGGCATGGTACTGAGAATATCAAACTCTCCACAGAGTTCAGCTTCATTACATTTCAGCACTGTGCTTTTCCAGAGCTGTTGTACTACATTTATGAGGATTTATCTGTACTGTTCCAAAAACATTCATCCTAATTCTACTCCTTCTGTGCATGCTAATCATGAATATGTTAAGTGGAAATACTAAGCTACCAGCCAATCTCATCCCCAGATGGGTTCAAGTTATGATTACAGAAGCAAATTTGCCATAAGCACTCATAAAGCAGTGCCAGAGAAGAGGAAATGAAGGTTTGGAGATTCTTTTTTTCCTTTTCTTTTTTTCTTTTCTTTTTCTGTCTTTTTTTTTGTTTATTATAGGGGGGAAAAAAGGATCTCTGATGAGGAAGGAAATGTCATAAGATACTTAGAAGGCTGGTATTTCCAGCCTGATATAAACCATTTACCTTTTGTTAAGCCTTTAAATGTTATGCATGGAACAATTCTAAACCATATAAACCAAACTCCTTTGGGCTGAGTCCTGGCATCTTCCTCAAGTTTAAGGGTAGCTCTCTAGAAAAATAATCTCGATCCTGAATGAACCTCTGGTGAAGTACAGCTTATTCAAACATCAGAGCACAATGAGATTGTTGTCTTTGCTAAACTAAAAAGCAGTAGATAGATTATTTCTACTTTGGCTTCAACAGCATGACCACCAGGAGTAATTCTTTCTCAGACAAAATCTGTATTTTTATGGAAGAAGTTATAAATTAAAATGTAAACAACACAAGATATCCTCAAATTATATATATTCCACTGCCATGCGTTATATGTATAAACTGACGATCACTAGAAAAGGATGGCCTTTTTCTTCAAAGTTTTTCTTTTTCTCCTCAGAGGAAGTAAAGCATGATTGATTTGCACAGTAAATTTGATTTGATCTCTGTCATATACCACCTGCAAGGCACCGAAACCTCGAATGGCCATACATGCATACACTACTGAAATATGGACAACAACATGGGCCAGTAGGCATCGCTTTGATCTCGACACGACAGCTTTGCACTGAATTGCTGGATCACATTTATTTACGAGGAGAGGAGCATTCTTTTCCTTTAAACTCATTGCCAGAGTTAAGATAAGTTAAAAGGGAAGAAATTAACTCTGTCCTTTTACCTTTGAGGAACGCATGTTGGTGGCTGGCAACTTGAAGGACATCGACAGTAACTTGACCAACTTTTAGGTGACTGGCCGCTGGTTGTCACTGTTGCTCCATAAAACAGGAGCTGCAGCTGTGAATTTTCAAAAGTGGTCCTCGCAGCCCGAAGTTGCAGAGTCTTGGTTGATCCTTTTACATGGCTTAAGGTAGAGGCATCCACTGAATTTTAATAGCTTTCAAAGCTGGATTGGTATGTTAAAAAGGGCAACTTGTCAAAGACAAAGAGATGAGATAATTGGAAGCTGTACCACATTATGACAAAAAAAACCACAACAGGGCTGAACATACATACACAGGAGCAAACTAAATAGAAGTGCTAAGAAAAAAAAAAAAGAACAATCACACTTTAACCACAGCTTGTTAATTCCCTTCTAATGTCCAGTATGCAATTTTAAAATGATGTTTTATACTGATTTAAAGCTCAATCATCCAAAACCTCCAAAATACAATGCTATTCACATCAAATATTTCTCCTCGTTTCACGGTTGCTCTTGGGCTTTCTCTATAATCCCTGCATATTATGGAGCTGAATGCCATCTATGCAACTCTCAAACACTTCTCTGAGTAGTGTCAGTGGGAAATTTACTTAAATTCGAGTATCCACAGACTCCGGCTACTATCACAAGCCATCCAGTGGTGCTATTCAGAGTGGCAGACAGTTAAGTCAATGCACTTTGCAAAGACAACAATAGAACGTAATTGCCAGGGAATCAGACCAAATTAATTGTGAATCTCGTCTTCCACTTGTTCCCTAAATATTTCTGAATAACTTTAGTTATGGAGAAAAAGAGATGATCAATTACCTTATTTATATGGAAATTATTATTTTTCCAGTCAGTGGGACAAGCCTGAAAGGATTCTTAACAATATCTTCCGGTCTGTCCTCTTAGGAATCTTATTCTGTCTCTAATACATTACATCACAGAAATGGTTGAGTTTCATGACAATTTGCTTTGAATTTTCACTTTAATCAGCAAAAAACAAAGAAAGAAAATATTCAAATGGAAGCCAATATACTAATTCTAAGTGTTCTCTCGTGGGCTTCTGTTTATTTAGAAAGGAAAAGAATATTAGTTTGAATTTCCTTTACGTAAGCTAAAATCAAACATTTAAAATCAAGGAGTGTTGATTAGACTGCTGTCCTGAAAATATGAACACAACATTTTACCTAAAGTAAAGAGTATTCATTAACACTCACCTCTCTAAATAGCAGTGCCTACTTAATTAGAAGGAATATACTTTTCACTGTGGTACGTTTATATTTCATTTCAATAACTAATTAACAGGTTACTAATAGTGACATGTCAAATATACTTCATGAGTATTTCCAATGTTGTCCACTAACACACAACCTCAGACACCTCTTCCATGCATTTCATATTGCTCAAATGTTTCAGATTTTCTCTTGCTTTCCCTATTTTAATTGGCTATTTATTCATATTCTTAGTTAGAAAAAGAAAATCATTTACCAAATTAATATATTTTAAATTATCTGTACTAATTTCCCTCACACACACTATATTTTTATGAGCCCAGGCAATAACTTCAGTGACTGCTATTTCCGCTGGTACCGACAAACATCAATTTACTGTATAAAACCTCTCAAGTTCTCAATGTTGAAACATTTCAAAAGCTCACTAAGCACAAAACCAAATAAAACTATAAAACAAACCAACCAAACAACAAACCAACCGAACAACAAACCAACCGAACAACAAACCAACCAAACAACAAACCAACCAACAAAACAGGAGGCTGAAGATAAATGTGGTAAGTGATCTAATTCCTCCAATGACCGAGAAAAGGAAGTCTAAGAAAGCGTGTGATTGAACTTGCCATCCCATCACACCTCGATTTCTGCTCTAAGACAAAAGGTCAGCTGCAGTCTGTCACAGGAGCAGGGCTCCCCAAGAAATCCAGCAGTTGTGATACAGGACTTAATGGCTTGTTAAAAAGAAATCTTTGACTGTCTAGCACCGTGGAATAATTTTTGTGCTCATTTAAGAGGAGCTCATAATCTGCCCAGCAAACAGGATGGGGGATCCCTTTCTGCCTTTCTGTTCTATATCCTGCCTCTGATTTTTAGTACTTTGTGCCTGTTACTTCTGAAGCAAAAAAGAGTTGGTAGAGCTGCTGAGGAGAATAAAACTTTGCAGTGGCTTTCAAATGTGTCTGAGTACCCAACAAAGAGTATATTAAGGAGATTATTCAATTATTGCCGAAATTGGAGTCTTCTTTTGCAGCCTACTGTGATCTTAGAATCTTGATTCCTTAAATTAAAAAAAAAATCCTAAAAAGATATTTTATTTGTAAGTATAATAATAGGGGCAAAATTACCTCAACCCCAGAAAGCTATTTTAAAACCTTTTGTAAAGTATGGGAATTACAGGTTATTCACAACCTGATTACTTTTCACTATATTCAACAGTAGTTAGCTTTTTTCTGACACTACAGGGTTTCTAAAAATGTCCTCTTCTGTTTTCAGATAGGGAGCCTGAATTTCTATAATCAATCTTTTCACTGTAATACTTTCAGACAGGAAGAGGCTACTGCATATAGACAAATAAACTTTTATATGTCTATTTTCAGGGACTCTCAGTAGGGGTTTATAAACACCTTGCTCAGCAACTCCCTGAGGAGAAGGTACATCAAAACCAAGCTGTGTTATCAAATTGAGAGAAAAATCCACACTGAGGCAGACTTTGGAGCTGCAGATCTCCCACTCAACAGGGAAGTGATGAAGGGCTGCAGAGTCCAGCCAGGCTCCAAGCCTTGTAGCTAGGCTGCCTTTTGGGGGGAGACAAAGGAAAGTTGCTGCCCAGAAACAAGAAGCAGACAAAAAAAAAAAAATATTAAAAAATAAGTTGAGGTAGTGCTATTATTCTAGATGCTTTTAGTTCTCAATGTTTAAGGATTTCAGTGACATAAATGACATGAATGAGTGCTCGGGTTTTTGACTTGTCTTTTTCAAAAGAATACAGAGAGAAGAAAAAAATAAAAGTCCCCGGAACACTAAGTGCCACTTCAGTTTAGGCTGGACCTCTGACACTTTTGTCCAGGGATTCACAGACCTTGATTTTATTAAAAGTGGCTACTGATTTCCAGAGGCTGACTAATGACTAGTTCTTTTGTAAAATCTTCTTTTAAACGAAACATGTATCAAATCTTAAATCATACTTCAGTGAAGCCATTAAGCAAATGCTTTACTATTTCACTGTACTGGGAGCAGATCTGGACAACTCATAGATGTAGTCAAAATCCAGATGACAAATCAAGCAGGAGGCTAAAATGAGCATAAAAGCTTCTCCTAATAGATTTTTTTAAAAAAGAACTTCTGTTTCAAAAGAACAGTTAAAAAATTATAGCTAGCAGACAATCATTTCTGCTCAGAAAAATCTGCAGTCAAAAATAACCATTAAAGACAACTAAGATTAATCACAATCTTCTTATTAATTCAGTTTTGACACTGGTTTCCCAAACTGCTGATCTTCCCCTGCCCCCAAACATCTGGCTATACATTGCATACTGCTATATGCAGTGACAAAGCAAGACTCCCATGACCCTAAGCATATGGCAGTTTTGCACCCATTTCTTCAGGTGCATCCCACCACTCCTCCTGCCAGCAGACTTTCCTACATTATCAGACATGTGCCTCTTTGCATGTTTCTTCTCTCAGAGCTCCCACAAAGTAAGAGGACAAGGAGGGTTAGTTAAACCTTCTCCTGGTTTCTGGCAGAGTGGCTTACAGATCCCACCAAAAGAAAAAGTAAAATCTTCCTGTCATTACTGTTTCTATTCTCTCTAAAACATGCAAGTAATTTAAAAAATTCAGGTCACTATTGAGGATGTTTAGATATTGTTTTGCATTTCTACTACAGTAATTCCTCTGTAGAGTGTTGAATTGTCAGAGAAAGGGCCTTTCACCTGTGTCTCTAGATGTTAGAGAAGAAGAAAGAAGAAAAGACAAAAAAAAAAAAAAGATGGTGCTTCTCTTATTTTGCTTATCCAGAGCCTTCCAACCAGACAGACCTAGAGTATCAAAGCTTTTACCTTTTTCTTTTTTATCAGTTTGAGAGTACCAGCTTCTTAAAAGCATTTGACCTCAGGAGAAGATAAATTTCAGTCAACTTATTGAAGGGTATCTACACGGTTCACCCAGAGTAAGCTGAGCAATCTAAAATGTGAGTGAAGAAATCAGTACACCAGGGGAGTGAACAAAGGCAGTAGGTAGCGATGGAGTAAGAGACTGTCTAGCACAAAGAAAGGCATACATTTCAACCTGGCAGAAATAATTTCTTAAATAGGACTGATTAGTTAAGCTATCAATTACAGATGAGGCTTAACTGCAGTCACTAATGAAAAGAAACAAGATATCCTTATGAATTGTATTATTAGTATATTAGTATTTATTTTCTGTGCAAAATATTTAAGTAGTTCCAAAAAGCACAAAATGGAATAAAGGAGAAACAAACTGTATGTAGATGTAGACTGTATGAAAAGGGTGTAAAAGAGGTAGAAAAAGTACTCTTGGCTTGCAGCCACTTGCATCTCTTATTATGCACTTATTGTTATTTCTAAAAAATGCTTTATTTAGCACTTGGAGAATGTTTCTCATTTTTCAGGTACAAAAGCATTATTGCAAAAGTTCTTGGGCAAAAAAAAAAGACGCAACCCAACTATAAACACCACATCATTTTCCTCATAAAAAAAATCTATTTTGAAAGATTGCAATCAGGCTAACCACTATTCTTCTCAAAGCCAAGTTATTCACGAGTAGTGAAGGCACAGGAGAAACCATCATTAGGATGGTCATAGAACTCCTCTTTCCAATACATTTATTGATGTGAGAGGAAAAGTACAGAATGCAAGTGGGAAGTTAGGGGAGAAAGTTGTACAGTGTCAGTCAGGTTTAACTCTAAGCAACAGAAGACCTTAGCTCTGCTTTACGTTTCTAGATCTAGTCCCTAATATTTTGTTGCAATCCACTGACTTCTGAGATATAATGGTTAGATTTGCATCAGACATTATCACACTTTTCATCAAATGTGTTAGAAATAATTACCTAAAATAAGGACAGATAGTCAAAACAGATAGTCACATACTTGCCTTCACTATTTTCCAAAATCAGATTTCTTCAAAAGTTTTCCTTGTATATTTAATACGTCTACACAATCAAGCTTAACAATAAATCATAAAACACTGTCTAAAACAACTTCAGTGACACTCATCTGAACTTGAGGCTTCCTGGGTATCCTAAAAGATATTGAAATTACCTTGTTTAGAGATTTATGAAAATTTACCTCTAATTATTACTCATTTGGTGGTCAGTTGGTTAGTTGGTTTTTTTCTTGCTCCATATAAAATGTCAAATAAACTCAATTATGATTTTGGACATTCACATGAGATTACATTTTTCGTCTTAACATATATTTCCCTAGATTTCAGGTAAATATATATTTTATACACATAATTGACATTAAAATCTTTTAAAAGGACCAAAGAGACTCAAGACCTTATAGTGAGGTGATTGGTTTTTTGCCAGGACATTGAAAGGTAATACTTCTTTTGATATTGTCTACAAAGTCAGTATTTACTAGCTAAAGCATTAAAAAGAATCCTGAGACAATGTCTGCTTATGTACCAGCTGAGAACTGTACTTCTATATTAAATTTAGTCATGAATAATTCCCATCCACATGGGATTAACTCTGAAAGAAATTCCAGTGGGAGCTAGCCCAGAGGGCTGGAAATAAAAGGAAACACCTGAGCAGAGAGAGCAGAAATCCAGATTGCATTGGCAGTATCAGAGTCCTTCCTCGCCAAATGTACCTTAAGCACCTGTCTCTTTGATACCCGCCCCAAGATGGTCACGAGGTGTAAGGGCATCTAGCATGGTGTCATTATACAAAAGATGAATCACTCTGATCAAATTGTATGTTTTAAAATGCAAGACTTAAAATAACATGCCTATATTACAATGCACAATTAAATAATAAATAAGATATAAAAGATTAATTTTTTTTACGTGAGGAGGATAGGACATATTAGCTAAAACTATCACTCATAAGAAATAAAGTCTT
>NW_009707298.1:78748-120852 GCF_000703405.1 Apaloderma vittatum | reverse complement strand
TATATTTATATATATATATTTTTTAAAAAAAGCTGTTGTCCCTGTAACACGATGGCTCAGCAGAACCGGTAAGAACTCCAGCTTAGGGGACACTGCGGCGCAGCTGTGTTGCAATGGGAGAGCTGTGTGTGCTCGAGGCCTTGGGTTAGACTACTGAGGTGACAGCACCCCAGGCTGGGACTAAGGGTGAGAGCCAGAGAAAACCAGGTCAACAAAACCATATAGAGACTACAGGAAGTAATCACTCATCATGTTTCTTTCGTTTGTTTGTTTGTGCTGAGCTAGCCCTGTTCTGCATTATATCCCATGAAGGAGCTGCTAGGGGGATGCTGATTTACAAAGGCTTCAGCCTTTATTGACAGATGTTAACCTGCCACTAAAACTGTGCCAGTCCCTCCAACTGGTCCATCCCCTGCTTACTATACTGAGACTTAGCTCTCAGGCTTTGCTGTCTGCAAAGTAGCACACTCCCTAGGCAAGGGAGACTTTCTGACCTGGTAGGCAAAATTTCCACAAAAAAATTGTCTTCTTGGTATCTGCAGCTATTATCCAACAGAGCTAAACTGACCCATCCTCTTTCTCCCGTCCTTCCACACTTCATGCTTTCTGAAGTACAGGCGTGGTCCCACAGCCACCTACATGACAGGTATTCCTCACTAAGTAACTCCACGTGCCCTTCTCATCTTTGCCAGCTCCCATGTCTAGAAACCAGAAAACTGCAAAGCTCTCCCTAGGCCAAAATGTGTGCTGACAATACCGCGTTTCCCCTCTTCCCTCAAGCAGCGTGTTCTTGTCCTACACAGAAAACTCAGCTCCTGCACATACACGTGTCTGAGTTTACCGGGCTGACATGCAGTCCACAAGGTTAAAAACTTCCACCCCTGCTTCTACTCCTTCTGCAGCCGGTACACTCGGGCTGCTGGACAGGGAAGTCCTAGACATTGTCAATTTGCACCTTTCCCTGGACAGTGAAATCAATAGCCATTCCATTTAATACATGACTTGGCACACTGGTTTTAAACACCGCCGTTTATCAACGGCGTTTCGCTGCCAGGCTCCTCTTAACTACTCCTTTACTTGTCTTTCCCAGAAGGAGGGCCTGTAGCAGCTGGTGGCCCTGCTCCCATGGCTAACTGTGGGAACACTGATAAACAGGCTTAAGCCAAGGTCAGTAGACTTGGCCATGATGGGAGCTGGACTGCATGTGTCTGCCTGCACAGCCAGAGAGCTGGCTCAGAATAAACAGCTGGCACTCCCTACCGCAGCAGCGAGCATCCTCACAGCTACCCTTCAGCAGAGTCTTCGTCCACCATGGTCAGCTAATCAACTTATTTTCTGCCAACTCCACCTCTTACAAAAGACTTGAAGCAATAAAACCTTAAGCACCATCTCTGGTCTCTTCTTCACGCGTCTGCATCTCTCTGACCTGCATCTCATCTGCCTTCCCGCAGCCCTAAGGCCAGCATCTAGATGGTCTTCCAGTCTTTGGATGATTGAGGCTACAGAAGAGATGTTTCAGACTGCATCAAGGTACAGTGGAGGAAAAAAAAAGTCTAAACTCAACAAAGGGAACCAGTTGAACACTAACTTTTATAGTGGAGATCTTCTTATAGGTAATACCTTCTTATATATAAGACCTTCTTATATATAAGACCTCCTTATATATAAGATCTTATATATAAAAGATCATAACTTCCCTTCTTAATAAGCAAAGATTCCACCAAAGAGTGCTGCTACTGTATGGGTTAAATGCCAGTTTTAAGACCATGCCTGTATGAGAAACTTGATCACGTAATCGCAACTTAAACCAACTTAAATACACAACAAGATGGGTGTGTGACAACCACAATTACTTCGGTTTAAATCAGATTTTCAATTAAGCTTCAAGATTTTGCACTGGTTTAAGCACACCTATTTAAAACAGTGAAATCTCCCTTTTCAGAAAGCCTAAAGGTATTTTAACACCCATTGCAAAATATTGCTTGAATTTTGTAAATTAGCATGCCTTTCACAGCACGTTTCCCAGGAGATTTGCAAATCAATGCCTGACTATTCATTTCATAGAAGCAGAGCTTACACTGGAGAAATGAATATTTTTCAGGTAATGTAAGCATTTAACTTTTGCTCCATCAAATTCTAGACATGGAAATGCTGGAAGCACTTTACATTTTCCAAGGCATAAGGTAGAAGCTCTCTGCAGCATGGAGCATGTTGCCACTTGGGTGTGGATGCAGCAAGGAGGACATTTGTTGCCCAGGGCTTCAGGGTGAAAATTTGCAATTCTCCACACTGCGTCAGTCATGGACAGTGAAGTCCACTTAGTCAAGTTCTTATTTCCTTCCTTTTTATGGCTGTCACTAAGCTCCCTAAGCCCTCCCTGGAAATTTCCATTAGCTTTGTTAAATGTAGAGCTGCTCAGAGCCTGGCTTTCCCAGCAGGGAGCTGTTTGGAGATGGACTTTTCCTTCACGCTCCCATTTCCTTCACGTCCAGCTCACATTATTAACAAGCTTGGAGAGGATGAAGGGCACAGATTTGCATGCTTTGCTGAAAGTCAAATAAGGATTCAGAGTAGAGGCTGTTAAATAACAACAGCTAACAACGTAGGCAGCACAGCCTCTCCCTCTGCTTGGAGGTATTACCTACACTGCTCAGGTATGTCCCCCCTGAAGAAACTAGGACCAAGCTCTAGTTATTAACAACAAAATTACCCATATGTGAGAAGAAAGCTGAAGTATCATTTACTACATTTGCTTAACCAGTATTTGAAAAGTAAACTGACAAAGCACAAATCAGCACAAAACGATTTAGACATCTGGGTGACCGCCCAGCTGGCATATCCAAAACTGGGCGTTGAAAAAGGAGGAGGGATTAGGACAAAAGTTCCTCAACTCTGCGTAACAATATAGCTCAGCAGTAAGATGGCAAGAGTAAAAAAAAAAAAAAAATGAAAAGGAAAAAGTAGTGTCTGCGTGTCCAGGAAGACATAAATAACACTGTCTTTTCACTAAACCATCCCCCCTACTGAGGAAGGCAGCAGCAATGGGTAAATGCACTGCTTCTCCCCCTTCAAATCCTGCCGCACGGAAAGGCCCAACAGTAGCGCACTTGTCTGCTACAGCACAGAATTAAATTTTGATTAAATCATTGCTGCCTGCAAACCCATCCAAAAGCATCAGCGCGACCTCACTGTTATCACAAAGACTGTGGCAAGTCCAACGTGGAGAAGAGTAGCCATGAGGTGATGCGGTGCAGCACGTGGCTGTGTGCAGTAACTGATTTTCATGCTGCCAAGGTTCACTTTCTCCGCAAAAGAAATAAAGTCTTAAAACCTGTCCATTCATACACTGCTAAGAGCAAGCATACAAACCCAGGTTAGTTTACAAAGGATTTGAATTCCCCAAGACGTGCTTTCCTCACTTTGTGTAAACTTGACATTCTTACATTCAAACCCTATGAAGCAAATAGAGAGTGAGCTACAGAGATCAAGGTGACACTACGCTAAGGCACCGGAATCCATTGTCATTGCTGGGGGAGGAAGAAGCAGCACACGGTATCTCATGCAATACAATGGCTTGGCCATCTTCCAGATGCATCCTTGTCAGCAGCTCATTATCTCTTTTGCCTGCGTGTGATGATCAGCACAGCAAGCCCATCCCTGGTGCCCATGATTAGCGAGGCAATGGTATTGTCAGTACAAGGCAAAATCTGGCACTCCCAGCAGCTGCCTGGATAGGAAAACAATCATTTCTAACACTCTACTTCATAAATATTTAGCTTTCTGCTCAGGCAATGAACCACGTGCAGAGACAAATCCAAGTGAAAAGTGGCTGCAGTGCAAACTGGATGGAACCGGCAAACAGGATCCCTCCAGTGGCTCTGCTGGACAGCAATTCCCTTCGACCAAGGAAGAGGTGACCGTTTCAGTGGCACCCGACTATTTCAGAGCACGCCCCTGGAGTACAGCCCACATACGACTAGCCAGGGGAAGAACAGGAGACCAAGTCTAAGAATTCCTAAAAAGTTGCACAGAATACAAGTTCTGCCGTTTAGGATCAACAACCACATAGACATCTAAGTGATATATAAAATTATCCTATTCATCAAATTCAGAGGAACAACGGAAAGGTCACCCCTTCTCCACAACTAGCAGCGGGTGCATTTTTACTCCCTACACTATACAGGCTACTTACCTTCCAAAATCCTGCAAGCATTGCCCACCTGGAAACGAGCAACCATGCAGAAACACATCCAGGCACCCACCTGAAATGCCAAAGGTGCTGCAGAAACAGGACAGCAAGCAGCTCGGTGCATCTGGTAGCCACGTGTCTGCTGCTTCGGAGAGGATGTCAACTCAACTCAGAACACTACGCAAAGTGACTGGCCCTGTTTATTTGATCATGCAGTCCTGCCGGCTAGGTTAAATGGTCATATTTGTTAAAAGGCTCTATTCAGATTCACAGCATTTGAATGAGGTCGGTCTGATAAATCTGCAGGTACTTACAGCTCATAACACTTTCCTGTCTCAAGAGTGTGAACATGCACAAGGTTGTTCTGCCCACCAGTAGGCAACTAAAGCTGGATATAGCCCAGGCTCTTGCAGCCAGTGGATAAAATTTAGATAGAAGGTACACTGTCATCTTCCCTGGGCAAAAATGTGACATAGTAGCTAAGGAAAAGGAGTAGTCTGTCAGCTAAGCTGTTAGATACCTCTGAGAGACTGAGAAAACAGAGATTAGAACAGTAGGAAGAACACAAACACGATGGTTTCTTTTGATTCACAGGGTCACTACAGCTAAAACCCAAGGGACTTCCAGGAGTCAGCATTTGTAACCCGCCTGTCTGCTCATCCGCTGCACGCAAACTGCTAGACTCACGCCATGGGAGGACACACCAACAGAAAGCTTCAGACAAATTTGTCTTACGTGCCAAGGGAGAAAGTCTTAATTTAAAGAATCAGTCTTCCAACACAACCAAAAGGAGTGATAAATGGAAATTAAGCACCAAGACAAACGCAGAGCAGGAGGAAGTATGTAAGTTTGCATGGAAGTTTGCTTGTTTGATTATCTTGGGACTTAAGAACAAACACTGATGTTGGGAACGCCAGCCTTAAGGAACACAAAGCGACACAGCAAAACTTGTGTTGAGAATAAGGACAAGAAAAGTCCCTCACAGACAGCCTTCACGCCCAAGCCAACTGTTCCACCAAAATGCTGCAGCAGTTTTTTTACGTGACTCTCTGCGTGACATAGGACGTTGTAACTCGTGCCTGAGAGAGTAAGAGCAACCCTTTTAGTTGTGAAGGTGACTCCCATAGAGCCGGTGGTGTAACTAGACATTAGCTACCTTGCCATGCAGAAGAGAGAGAGCCCAATATACAGAGGGCATGCTGATGCCGCCATTAAATGCAAAATATTTGTAAACAAATGGGCAAAACACTCAAGCAAGGTGGGCCCAGAGTCAAGATTTGCTCCTACAACACTGGTGAGATTTTTTTGCATACTATACACTGCATCACACCGTAGTTCTAGCATTATTTAAAAAATGCATGTTTAAGCGAATAAGGTGAAATAGTCTGGAATAATTAAGGCAGAAATAAACAAAAAAAAAAGAATTTATTGAATTTTCACTGATTTTCGTCTGACTTGCCAGTATTCCGCGATACCCTTCATTTACACGGCTCCAAACATGCCAAGCAGCACACAGGGATCCCCTGCAAGGTAAGTAATAAATTCCCAAACGCAGAGCTTTAAGTTCCTTAAATAAGAGCAAGTCAGCTCGGTATCACCTTAAGCCAAGCTTTGAAAGATGGATAACTTGCTTAAATTCCTCTAAAAACCTAAAGGCTTGTTAATTGCTTAAAGTGATTACAGGCAGACTATAAGCTTTGAACCCTCAGAATATCTTGAGCTGATTATGATCTCTCAGCTCTTCCAGTAACTTAGGACAATCTAGGACATTAGCGGTGTTGAGGAGAGAGCAAATTGCTTGAGCCTTCTAAGGCCTTAAACCTCTTCAACTGCTACAAGTCTCAAGAGCCAAAAAGTCACTCTTTAGTCTTTCAACTTGAACTAGCATTTTCGTAGAAACTAATATTTCCGTTGATTCACATGTGACTGAAATAAGCCTGTTTTGTAGGTCTTACGTCAACAAATCAAACTAGCAAAATGCATTTAGAATGAGAGATATCAACCTCAAAATAAAAGTTTAAAATAAACAAGCACAACAATACTCTCCCCCTCCGCTTTTGTTTGTCGTGTGTGTGTTTTGGGTTTTTTTGTCTTAATGAAACATTGTGATGTCCGTACACAGAGTCGCCAAGCTCCAGAAACAAGATTTTTGGCTTCACCTAATCTCAATGAGATCCACAAGGCAAGCCAGGTTTTATATTTTTAATCTTCAGCAGCTTTGAATTTAGTCAATTCAAAAGTGTTCTGTTTAGCACCCAGGGGAAACCAGCTCCAAAAAAAGAAGAAAAAAAAAAGAAAGACAATTCTCCAAATCCACAATTATTACTCCAATTACTCAGTTTGTAGACACCGAGTTGAGACCATTTACAGAACCAAATAGCTTGAGGCTTTAAAAAAGGGGAGGAAAATGAACCAAAAGTTGGCTGTTTTTATTTGCTAGCTGGATTCACTACAGTCCTTGCTAGAAAACACAGGCATAAGGGACAATGAATAAAACTCCACAAATAAACTGGATCAAAGACCGGAAAATTAAAGATGATCTTATTGGAAAGCCAAGGGAGTAAGCAATTGAACAAGGAAGGTCTAGTATAGACCTGCGGAGAAAAGAAAGGCTGTAAGAAAGCAGGATGGACTGGTGCTGCCGAAGAGGGAAAAGACATTCTAAAAATAAACAGTAGGGAAATGTTACTGGAATGAAAAAAGGTCTATTCATCAGTGAGTCTAAGGACAAAAATCAATAATGACTCAAAGTGGCTGAGATACTGAATTTTCTCTCTGAAGTTTCCACTTAAAGTATATCCAAGGGTACTTATGCAATTAGGGAGTAAGAAAAGAAGTCAGACACAGCAGCTAGTTGCATTCACTAAGAAAAGTAAAAAAAAAATTTTTTTTAAAGAAGTTAACTTGTGCCATTCACACCAGCATTCTTCAAAAAGAAAGCCGTATTTAATTTGACAATTACTCTCTCCTAAGCGTAACTTTTATGCTTAAAGACAGTAATATAACAAAGAGAAAAAAGGAAGACATATGAAAACAATGAAAGAGTGAGCCACATGCAGTAGGCAGTAAGTCAATAATTGCTTGCATGAAAGCTAATTGCTTTTGTAGATAGAACTAGAAAAAAACTAATAGAAGAAAAGGCAGCAGGTGTGATCCAAATAGATATAAGTGAGGCATGGCCATGCTTTTAGAAAGATTGCTACCCAATATGGGAACCAGTAAGGACCTGCAGAAGCCCTGTGAAACAGTACACAAACTGGTCAGCAGCAGGTTAAGTTTCTTTAACACGGAGCTCTGTACCAAGTTCCATTTCTCACAGTGGAAAACCAGTCAGTGCTGCAGCATATCTTGAAGAATTGGGTGAGGGAAATGAACTTGCTAATAACTCAAGACTTAAAGCAGCTCTCAAAATTTATCTCTAGGGTTCATAGACATATTAAGTGGAATTTTATGAGGGCATCTACCACCTAATGACATCATTCATCCTGGATATCAAATTCACATAAAGAAATGGAATAAAAAACAATATCAGAAGGGTGGTACTGTTTCAAGTGTCCGTATTACCGCTCTGCTCCTCTTGCATCTGCAATGACTGAGCCTCTCAGCACTCAAGATACCTAAGCCTTCTCTGAACAATTGGAAATAATTCATTTCATTTTTTTCTTAAATGCATGAATCACAAAATCCAAATTCAAGCTTTCAGGATGCATCTTTAGTGCAAAATTTGCCATCTTCCCTCTTTTTCAGTCTTTTTAATCAATCAAAATCACCTTTTACCCTCATTTAGAAACTTTAATGTATCTTGTGGTTCACAGGCAACAAAAAGCCCAATTTGCTTACTTGGCCATGGCCAAAGGCCACTGTGCAGACGCTGCCTTTCAAGAGGCTGTTTGCAGGGAGGACTGGGACGTAACCAGTATCTCTAACCAGCCCAGTTAACATTCCCTGTGCAGGGCTGCTAACACCCCTCAGTCACACATGACAGAAGACAGCTCCTCCTTGTTTACTCCATCCTCCAGAAGCTATTCTTTAAGGCAAACAATACACCAGGGCTTACGCTGCTGGGGAGCATCATTCCCAGAGGCTGAAGAGACACACGACAGTGGCCAGGTGGCTGGACAATTACCATGTCTTTACCAACACGGCTAATGAGATGCAGTCACACTGTCCCCATTACTGGATGAGAGGCAAAAAAATCTGAATTGGCACAGACAGACAACCGCAACGATCCTCTGTAAAGCACAGGAATTTTTCGCGAAGAGAATTTTCCTAGAATAATTTCACGTTAGAGGCAGATCTTACCACAAAAAATTAAAATATGCACACTGCATAGCACTGATTCGGTTTGAGACTCTCTACACCTACCTCCCAACGAGAGAATTCCAAGGGATGCTGCCTCTGAACCAGATGCATCTTTTGGGGTTATTTTAATTTCGATACCAGAGGCTCTTTCCGCTCAAGAAATCCTTCCTCTCTTGTGGGTGCCTAGAAAAAGTGCTTTGAGTGCTTGGTTTTGCAACAGTTTTCTCTGAACACTGAGGTTTCTGGATCAGTATTTTCAAAAGCACATGAGCACTGAGCCCTTCCAGAACCTGCATGGGGTCCTGGGCATGGAGGGGGGCACTCAAGATGAAACGACAAACAAGTGATATTCGGACCCTCTGCCTTTCTCTCACAGCGGTCCTCCCTAAGAGGAGCCAGCAAAGAGCAACGAGCAGCAGGCAGTCTGCTGCTTCTCACTTTCCGTCTCACACCTGTTCATGATCTACAAGACAATTTATGTTTTGAGAAGCCCCACCAGGGCTGTTTCTGAATGGGAAAGCTCTTGTTAGGATATGACAGAATAGAAAAAGTCAAGTTATGAGCATTAAAAAAGAATAAAACCCCCTTTCCTTTTTAATTAAGTAGAGGTGTTTCTACTGTACAAGCCGGTGTGGATTTCATTCCACGCTGCAAAAACCAGAACGGAATCAAACCTTGAACTACACAGAGCCAAGAAAGATGTACAAAACTTTAGTGAGCAGTGGTCACAGTTATAAAGGATGTCAAGAAGCGTATCATGGGGCAGAAGCAGCCCTGCAGAGGGTAGAAAAACACTAACAGCCACACAGAAACATCTGTGTGCAGTAGAAGAGCAGAGAGGGGGGAGGAATTCACATCACTCTCTATCACCTCCTCTAACAGACCTCCAATACAAGTCTGTATCTAATACTGGATGTTGAAAATAACGTATTAGTAAACAATCTAAGTAGGTTGGCCTTTGAGTGTTCAGGAAAGGAGGAACTTTCTTGATGTTACATGAAAGGTTTACTCCAGTTTAATCACACGAAAAGCAGAGCAAACAAACTGATCCTTCTCAATAGCGCAATTTAGTCAGCCTATAAGGAAATGGGTACGCAATGTGCTTTCTTCTTTTCTTTAGTCACCAGAATGCAACCCTGCTATATAAGGGTTATATCTTTGGTTAATAAAACCATTTATTCTGTCTTCACAGCTACTGTACTGGCTCACAGATTCCAGTTCCTTACAGACCTCTTTCAGTGGATGAACACTGATGTCACCACCTCACCTCCCTACAGCATAAGAGCTCTGAGAGCCAACTTGCCAACACCTGTTTAGACACAGACCTTGGGTTTAAAACCCTGAAAACTGCCTCACACCTTAGCAGTCCAGTCCCATCCCCAGTCACAAGTATTCAAGTCATACTCATCTCTGCAAAACAGCCACGTTGCATGTCCAAAGAGCTAAGCTCTTTACACCCACCCAGCACACAGGCTATTGCTAGTTAGCCACCTTCCTCGAGTTCACAACCACAATCTAGTCATAGTTAATTTATACCTTTCCGTTCTCTAATAAAACGTACATAAATTTAAACAGTTCTCCTTTCCTAGAGCTTTACGGAAGGCTATATAACCCTCTTCTCAGACCTCCTTTTTAGACCTGCTAAAGACCCCAAGCTGCAGGTTTTCTTAGATAAAAATGCTCCACTGACCCGAAGAGCAGTTCTGCTTAACTACCGTACTGGCACAAAGGCAGTTCTGAATATGAATACGTGAATTTTAAACTGCTCCAGCTTATGTATCTAGTTTCCTCTACAGCAATACTAACATTTTATCTCTGCTGCTAAGCATCTTGTGTCTCATCCTAGAATTAAATCTGTTGTTTTTACAGCCTCATGTATTGATGGCTTAATCACCTACGATCAACTAAAACCTCGGGCCTTGCTCCTCCTCTGTCATTTTAACTACTGAGCTCAGTGTTATTAGTCACTAAGTGCACTTTGTACTATTAAGTTCTCATTTCTATAGCTCCAGTCACTTTTCAGGCAATCCAATTCTTGTGCAATACTCTGAGCTTTCTCTGCAATGACAAAGCTAATGTCACATCCTCTGCAAATTTATTCAGTACACCCTTACAAGGCATTAGTGTAAACAGAATTAATACCATCCCCAGAATAGGTTCTTAAGGAAGTCCATTAATGACCTCTTTTACAACAGAGTCCAGCTGTCAATCATGTTTGCATTCTTTCCTTTAGCCAGGCCTTCACCTGCTCTTCACCAGATCGTGTTCTAATCCTAATTCTTTAGAAATTTAGATTTATTGTAGTTCCAACATGAGAACTGCCTTACCAAAATGAAGAGGTATTAGACCTCAAGTCCTTAGTTGACCCTTTAATTAAAAATAAATACAAAAAATTCTCAAGGGCAGGTATTCAATCTGCTTTACTCCACCTTACTCAAATCTCAGTGCATTCAATTCTGCTTTCCACAGTTTTAATTTTCCTTTCCTTCAAAATATACCCCATAAATCTGTGTACCAAGTTCAGATTTGTATTGCCAACATAATCTGACCTTCCCCATTTCAACCTGCAAGATAAACTGCCAGTACTACCCCAGCTTAGCAGTATAGCCCGAAAAGTTTGGGTTTAACTACTGGTTTTTTTTGAACTCTGGAAGGACTACTTGCATAGCCTCTCATTACGAGCCCATGCAGCGTCAAGTTATGCCTTTTTTATTTGGTCAGCTTGTACTTCCAGTTTACTCATCTCATTTTCTCTAAGCACACACGTTTCAAATCCTGTACTTGAGGCACAGCTGCTATTTCAACCTGTTTATGCAGTCCTCATAGTACTTGGTTTCAAATGCCTCCATTGTATGGGGGAATAAAGACCCAGGGAATTATAACCATCTCTGTTGTTTGCTACTGACCGTGGTTCTCTTTTCCAAATTAGAAGTGAGGGTGTTTTCAGCAGTATAGCATTTTCTTGATCCCTGCTGTTTGCTAGGCTTTCCCCCCATATAGTACTTTATCAATTGCTGAATCCTTTATTTGGTATTTCTCTTTCTCTGTATTACCGCACATGGAAATCGCAGAAACATTTTTTTATTTTTCTCCCTCACTTCTCAAGTTCAAGTCAACAGATATGCCAACCTCAAACCAAGTCTAAGTCTAATATGCCAAGAACTACCGAGATGGCATCTACATATCAGGATTTTTCCTTTCTCCGAGGATGTTCCAAGCAGATCTGGGGCACACATCACAGCTGCAAGCCACTTCTGCTCCGACAGAGCCTCCTTCCTTCCTGTGTTCTGATGTTAAGAGCCTCAATGCAAATTCCTCATCTTAGTGAATACCTACACCTTCATGCAGAGGTTTGTAAGTCACTCTGATTGTTGTTGATCTATAAACTGTTACAGTCCAGAACAGAATGTATCAGGTGTCCTGCTTCAAAAAAGAACCCTCCAATCCATGTGAGGTCTGCAATAATCACCAGAAGCATTGGTCAGCTCCAACGCACCAGGAGGAAACCTGCTGAATCATTTCTGTCAAAACACCAGTATCTCTTCCACCTCTACAGCTACCCTGTTTCATGCTCATATACAAAAAGTTTATTTTTGTTGGAACTGTGCATGACTGTTGCTGGGATAGAAGTAAGCAGATTGAAAAGTGCCATAGCAACATGGTCAGCTACAGTTTCACAGAGATGCTGCAGAAGGACTAACTACCATGGAAGTGTTGCTGTTTTGTCTTTATTGAGCGAGGTGCCAAGAGACATGCCATTTAGCTTGGGAGTACTGCAAGCACCAGAATGGATATCTAACCAGGACAGCCAGACCAAGCTCAGCTCTGCAGCATTCAGATCAAAGCATCCACCCTCACGGAGATTTCGCTTCTGTGGGTTCTTGTCCAAGCTGACCTCATGAGCCATAAGCAATAGACTAGATCTTATCAGTTCTCTGCACTGAAAATAATTGAGAATACTCTCAAGTTCAAGAAGAGAGCCGTTACCCCTGAATAATTCTGCTTAGAAGGTACAGCAACTATTCTTGAAGAAAGCTACTTATCCCAGAGAAGACTGATTATAGCTTATTCCATAATAATATCTTGTAGAACTTCATGTATAAGTAAGGCCTTGATGAAAGATCATGTTTAAGAGAACAAGAGGGCTGTTTGAAGAGTGCTGGCTTTCTGTACTACTGAAATTGGCCCAATCTGAATTGCAACCACGGATTTCACCAGAAGGCTGTACTTAATTAGCCACTATTACAATTGTATATATTTATTCTGATTTAAGATAGTGGTTCTACACTGACCACATGACTCTCCTCAAGCCCCAAACACACCTGCTCTCATGCACAACAGATGGAGTCCACATGCATGTGGTAAGATCACCAGCAGTGCTGCAAGTTTCTAGCCACCAGATTTAAGTTACATGGAACTTCAACATTTGAAGCACAGCCCAAAAGAATACCAAAGTAGTTTAGTACCAGGAAATAACTGAAACAGAGAAACCCCTGAAGTGTTCTTGCAGCAGAAAAGAATCGCTGCTCCAAA
Source organism: Apaloderma vittatum (assembly GCF_000703405.1). Classification (NCBI taxonomy): domain Eukaryota; kingdom Metazoa; phylum Chordata; class Aves; order Trogoniformes; family Trogonidae; genus Apaloderma; species Apaloderma vittatum. The sequence continues at coordinate 107,828 of NW_009707298.1, read as the reverse complement.
AGAAGCATTTGCACACCACCATTGAGAAAAGGGTCTCAACAAACTACGATGCAGAGACTCCAAACTTGGACAACACTGAAAGCAAACCATGTGTCACTGCTCAGGCACTCAAGTCATTATCTGTGTCATACCACATTTAAATTAGCTTATGTTTAATTGCAAAGTTACAAAGGGACAGTTACACCCTCCACGGCACTGTAAATAACATACAGCTGAAGTCTACGTGTCACATCACTGTGCTTTCAAGCGAAGACCAAAACAATCCACTTGCTCATAATGATGACAAAATTCATGGAATCACATGCCTGAGTACTGTAATAAGCACTTGATAACTCTAGGTCAGCAGATTTCAACCTGGTTGGTAGACTCCAAGGGGTCCATGAAAGCTGGGGACAGCAAGCATAACACCTCAGATCTGCTGTTCTCACCGGAAACTTATAGAAGTTCATTAATCAAGAGAGACTGAAAGACACATACGTGAAACAAAGGATCCAGACAGCCAAGAAAGACACAGGAGATAAAATGAGCTAAGGAGATGAACTTCAAACGGCCTCAGAAGTTTATAATCAGCAAAACAAACGAGACTCGTAGTAAACACTACGGCAAAAAGCGTTAGTGTTGGGTGGTTGAGGTCCTTCAAGCACAACAACCCAGACACTGAAAAAGCAATCTTCTCTGCACTGCTGTAAGAACAGAACAGTCAAAGCAGCTACATCTCCATGTAAAACAAGCACTTACTCTGGTCGGCAAATCACCAGGTCCCCTTTGTTTGTGCCGTATGCCAGTCCCAGGCCCGGTTCAGGCAGCCAGCGAGCAGAGTTTATGCTGACGTGTCTCCTCTGGTCAGCAGGCATTGGGTACAGAACGTTGAAAACTCTCTGAAACAATAACAAGAGATTACTTGACAGGACAATACAAGGCAGGAGAGCCAAGGAGGCTCAAACAAATGTTCAATCTCCCTGCAGCAGCACAGCTGGCCAAGGACATATGTCACTCTACAGAACGCTGCAAGTAGCAAGAGTAAGCAGCTGCTGGAAACACACATACATGTGCCCCTTAGTGCTTAATTGGCTGGCACACAGCTGCAGAGCAGAAATTCTGCCCCAGGAGAATCTGCATGTCACTCGGTGGGCTGCACGGTCCTTCTACTCAGACTAATACACAGTGATGGGGACAAGCGGCACAGTCATTGGAAAGCAGGACAACTGGAACTCTTCCGGCCTTCACCTCTCAACGGGGTGGAAAAGGAAGCTGGCAAGTATGTGCGCTTTAAGCATTAAAAGTTTATTGTTTGTATTAAGCAAACAAATCTTTATGAAAAATAATATACAATTCTTGCCTTTTTTAAGCATTTAAAGTAGTTTTTAAATGTTCTGGAGTTTGACTAACCCCCACACCAACAGTGCACAAAGGAAAAAGCAAAATCTAGAGATGTAACACAAGTGACAAATCTCTCCGTTCAGGTTCCCTTCCAACACCATCCGTTCTCACTTTACCAGGGGCAAGGTAAGAAGCCGAAGAGCTGCTGAGACTGCACACAGTGAACAGGGCTGCAACCCAGTGCTTCCCAAACACTGCATTAACACAGGTGAATGAAAACCTGTGCACACAAATGGCCAATAGTAAGCTCTTCTTTCTGGCCTGCACTAGCTTGGTTTCTGAAGCGTTACGAGCTTGAAAAGCATGAACAATGAAGCGGAACAGATTATACCTACACAGATCATCTCCTTCTACTCCAAGAAGCTAATGACTTTTGTATAGCACAATGCCTTCCTGCCATCCAGCAATCAGAACTGGGTATACTGACAACATTCCATTTAGCCAACAAATGTGACACATAGAGATCATAAAAACAAAGGCATGAAAAGTGAAAAGAGGGGTAATAAGTCCATTTGGCTACCAGGAATAGATAGGAACAAGCTGCTTCAGTGTCCTGGGCCATCAAAACATGTTCCATCACGGCTTCAGAAGGGTACAACTGAAGACTGCATTTACAAGTTTTATTAAAGCATTAACAGAATTTCTCCAGAAATTTACTTAGGATTTAAACCTGTTACCACTGCAGGTAAAACAGACTTAAAAGCTATTTTTTTTCAGTGGGGCATGTCACAGGTGAAAGATCTGTTTTCATTAGATTTTCTGCTGGGCAACATCCACATGTCACAAAACCTTTCTCCCAGACTCCCCAGAAAAGAGGACGGTGCTAACCCAGGAAGAAGGGAAGGGAATAAGGTCATGCTGGAGCAACAGGATAAAGGTACACGGGAATGCAGAGCAACCACTACTGCACTGCTGAGGGGGCCTGAACTAACAATTAGAATTCATTAGGGCGGGACTCATCAGCCAGCATAAACTGGGACCACTGTTCTCTGTAGCTTTCCTGAGTACCCTGTATCTTGTCTATTTGACAGTTTAATTTGAGAAGTCTACGGCATAGACCATGTAACTGTATGCCCTCCAACAGCTAGCACTCAGAACCTTCATCTTGACCATGATATTGCAAGCAAGGTTAAGTCAGAGCAAAACAATACGGCTCCATTATTTCCTGTAATTAGTAACACATTTAACCTCTCCTCTGAGGAAGCCACTTAAGAGGAGAAAATGTCCTTAAGGATTTCTCTGTATGACAGAAGCTGGTCACTCTTCCACTTGGCTATCACTCAGCTCCATGTTTGGATGGAAGGAACAGGCCATTAGAGGTTTTCCTAGCTCTTACCCATCTCTGTCATGTCTGCCTCTTTCCCTCCCTGCCTTGCCTGCTGCAAGGGGAGGGTGGGTGGAGGAAAAGAAGGAGAAAAGAAAAAACATGTACGATGGTAACACCTGTTACCATGGAGATTATGGTGTGCTCTGAGATGGGAAGACTCGATTTTGAGGAGGAGGAGGGAGGGAGGGGAAAGGGAGGGGTCTGCCAGAGCTGGGAGCAAAAATTCATAAAACAGGCATTCCACATCTCTCAAGAACCGCCAGGGTTTTCCATCACACTCTTCAGAAACAGTTTCTCTTCTCCTGGGAAAGGCTTTGCAAGGTATCACAGCTAGAGAAGCTACCTCCCTGGGCGAGCCAGAAGCTCTCCTGCACCGTCAGGTCAGTTGGCACAGCTGTTGTTCCACACACTCCACAGCTGGCCATGCCAAGGTGAGAGAACGCCAACTACCGCTGAGCATCCAGGGGCTTTGCAGTAAATAGCACCCCATGGAAAATGCTGCCAAGGACATGGGTCTGGTTCTGACAACCTGCAAAAATGTTGGCTGAGGGCAGAATCTCAAAGACAAGATGGCTTAAAATTTCTGCGTAAGAATCGTTGCTTCATCACTCCACTCCATTCACTTCTCAACAGCTTGTCACTACGAAGAGCTCCCCTCCCCTGCTGCTTCCCACTCCCACGCTAATGGGACAACTCCATGCAGTGTTAAGGGTGATGACATCCGTTCGTGTGGTAATTAGTACAGAAAAAGAGAAAGCAGCTGTGCTGGCATAATCACCACTCGCAGCAGTAACCAGGACCCAACTAATCAATCCGATGCAGTCATACAGACTGGCTGTTGCAATTGCATCCATTAGCAAGACCCCCTACTCTATCCACAGAGTGGGAAAAAAAATAAAATTTAATGTTCCTTCAACATCAGCAGGTCCCTCTCTTTGAAGAGGGTCAGAAGCCTGCCAAGAAGTATTATTCTTCGTAGATCACAGCTAATTCCTTTTGGATTTTTTCATTATCTTTTTGCTTCCATTGCTAACTCTTATTAAAAGTTAGTAGATATAAAAAGCAGAGATATTGGAACCAAAGGAGCCATCCTGAAAACATTCCACAGAATGACCACACCTCCTTGCCAGTGGGATTGCCTGTGCTTTATAGTTCCAAACTTCTAGGAATAATATTCAAATTATTACAAGAATCCTCCAGCTTCTAGGTCAAGAAATTGCTGCCAACCCTCAAACACTCTTAAAACTAGCAAAATGAACAAATAAAGTTGATAATTTGCCATTTCCCTTTCATTAGGGCTGGTCCACAGACTAACAGGAGGTCATGTGTAACAGCCATGGTGATGGCCAAGGGATTAGGAACCAGTTTAGAACCACTGTTGTAAAAGTTCACTAATCTTTAAGGTGCCCACCACACTCTACCACAGCCTCCAGAGAGTCTATTTTTATTAGAGTGGTATTTTCACTAGGAGAGATATCATAATTGCATCACACACTATCAGCCCATAATCACCAGCAGCAGTCACAGGAACCTTCCAGGCTCTTCACCATAACCAATGTCAAACTTGCTCTTAGTATCACCACACTAATTCAATAAATTGCCATTAGATGTGGCAATTCAGCATTTTAGGAAGTTGGCAGTTTGATTCGTTTCCAGATGCTGTTCTAAAATAAGAGTTTTGAATGGTATGTTTCTCTAACTATAAACACTGTGAAGTCTGAGGAGTGGGAGCTTCAGAACATCCCTATGGAAGCCCAAACAGGCAACGTATGTTGCAAGCTGCTCTTTTCTTGGCAAAAGCATAAACATATAGATGTCATTTCAGTAGGCAAGAAAGGTCCTACCCTTCCCTTAAGAGACACATGGCCCAGCCTGGATTACACAGAACAGTCACTTAACCTGTGCTCATGTTTGTAGAAGACCCTGTCTCTAGTGTTCTCCCCACGCTTCACAGGAGATTCCAGGAGTCTTCGGTCATTTCCAAGACTCCACATCTCCTCTGAGTTCAGGGGATGTCAACGAGATAAAGTCTTCCTCGAGAAACACCCAAACTGTCTACATAGCAAAGCTTCCATGGACTTTCACACAAAGAGAAAGCAATACTCACTAAAGAAACAGCTGGACACTACCATTCTACATCTCTATAACTATGAAGCATGGGGAAGGACTTGGTTGAGTAATTTATGTTTGCAATTCTCAATTTTCAAAGACTGCTCTAGGAGCAACTACTTATCCCTTCAATGTGCCTTTTCCATCCTCCCTGAACAGAAGTGGGCACATAGATCACCTACTGAACTCCCTAAAGCTCATTTTACCACTTCACAGCCACTTATTCAACATTGAATTCAGCAGGGGAGAAGATGGCTCAGAGAAAGCAGGGCTGTAAGGCATGAGGGAAAGGAAAAAAAAAAAAAATTTGGCCCTCAGTATTCAGTAAACAAGCTGCATGCAGAGTGCAAAAGCCACCTTGAGTCCACTGCTGCTGCTGCCCCTCCAACTCGGTGCTGGCGTACCAGTACTGTAGCACCTGCCACAGCTGCTGCCTACGTATTAAACTGAGGTATTTGCTTATGGCAGAGAGCCAGGAGAGGCTGCATGACAATCAACAGCCTCAAGGAATCCTTCCCGATGATCTCTTCCTCTCTTCCTCGCAGTGTCAAGCTGCCTTACTTACTTGGGAAGAAGAGAGCCTGGGGCACAACACATAAGCACAGAGCCAGACAGTTAATTTGTACCTGCCCTGGAGGGGCAAGAGAATTTTTTTACTAAAAGCCTCTGCTCTGCAAAGTCCTAGTTATTGACCTAGTGCTTCTCATTTCCCCTCCCACTCTGTCACAGGGAAACTGCCGCTATTTAATAACGCTCTTCAAATTCTACCTTTCCTCTCCGTTTCTGGGGTGTGCCAATATTTAAAACCTGGACAGGGCCCTCGCCAGGATCCTGTCAGTCATCAAGGCAGCAGCGGGCAGACCCAAGCCTCTGCTGCTGCTGCTGCTGCCAGTTGGCATCAGTCATCTGGTCCGGGCAGCACCGTGCCTGGCCAGAGCGCAGACATCCTGTCATCTGCAGAGCTGTCTCTTTGCTCAGGGCCTTCCCACCTCTAAGAGGAACAATGAAAAGCAAGGGAGGGCTGGCCATTAGTTGTTTGGCAGAGCGGGACCTTTCTTCTCCTCTCTGTGGCTCAAGAAAGAAAAAACGTGCTTTGAAGCTGGAGAACAGAAAGTTGGCACAAGCGGGCAGGGGAACTAACTCTTGCTTTTTATCTTTTTTAATTCAATAGAGACTTTTCTGCTCTGACTAGATGCATCGCCTTTCAAGATGCCAGTAAATTTCAAGCCATTATCTTTGTTTAGCCTAAGCAGTGAGTTGGGCTGTTAGATCAGCCCTGATAAAGACTGCATGGGGAGGGGCTGCAGATGTTCTCTTGTTTACACGGGGGAATCTTGTCATCCATGAAGCTCCATCCTGACAGGTAAAGGGAGAGGAAAGGCTGGAACAGATCAGTAGGTTTACTAGGGCACCAGCCTAAAATGTAATTATGAAATTTCAACTGAATTGACGCTGTTGCCAGAGGCTAAGTGACCATGAAAGCACACAGTAAGAGAAACATCTGATGTGCTAAACCCAACAGAAACCTCTTACTGGGAGGACTGGTAAAATCCACAGATTCACAGCTTTTCTGTTGCAGTGAAAAGAGCTTCAGAAAGAAGCTTGGATCTCTGCTGGATGGGTATAGCTGTACTGGCAGCCAAGGTTTGTACTTCATGCCTGAACAGATATAAGTTTATACTGGCCAACAGATACAGGTCGTACCATCAAAGTAATGGCAGAGGATGCACAGCTTGGTCAGCGTAACCGCAGCTATACCAGAGCCTCTGGCCAGCACAGGCAGCTAATTTTTTAACACACTTTAACAAACTAAGCTGCACAAACTATATGATAGAGATGCAAGCCTAAAAGCACAGCCAATCCACAACACTACTAAGTTCGCTAAAAGCACTCCTCCAAGCAGAGCTTGCCTAGTGTTTGAAACTACTCAAAGAGCATTGAAACAAATGCAGAAAATGCAAAAACTGCCCGTGTATTTGCCACGGCAGGAGATGAGGTGCAGCAACAGGATAAAGCCGTAAGCAGTGCAAAAACAAGAGCAGTTACAGCTCGGCCTCCACACATTTTGCATTTCCCCACTTGCCCTTCATCTCCTGCTCCACAACCTGACCTTGAATAAGAAGTTGAATTTTCAGAAGTTTCACTTCCTTCTTTTTTGATTGCAAGCACCTTACTGAGATTGAATCTCAATCAAGTCATTATCCCTTTTTTTTGCCTTACTCATGCCAACAATGTGCTGCCACTGAAAGCTTACTTGGTATATTTTATTTTTTTTATGGCAACTTGTTAACTAGTTCGCCTCTGAAACCAGGGTATCGGAGAAGTTGCCATAAAGCATCTACCACTCTACTGAAGCTCTTTATGTCCTTTCCTGAGCTGCCAGGAAGCCACCTGCATCACAGACTTCTACAATGCTGCCGATTAGTTCAAACAAGCCTCTGACTTTCTAAGGTTCAGAAGCATAACAGGAAACAGACATTCTAACCTGATCTCCTTAACAAACACCACTATCCTTTTTTTGCTTAGGTTACATTCTTCACTCTGCCTTCCATTAACAAATTTCACAAAAGCTGCTGCAATTCGGGTTTATGCCTTGCACTGCCGCAAACCCCAGAGCCCTCTGCAGCAGAATTCAAGTCTAGCTTGTCTAAGGCAGAGGGCCTTGAACGCCAGGCAGAACAAACACTCCTTGGGATAGCTGACAGATGGCTCCATACATTTATTCGTACGACAATATATATCAGTATTTTGAAATAAGGCAAGTTTCCCCTTTGGAAGGAGTCTCCTTTCTGTATGCATAGGGAGATGCAAAGAAAAAGGCATTTCCCAGACGGGAAAAAAATGCTTTTTTGCTCCCAAGTCTTCCCTTATTAGGCAGGCTGGTCTTTGCTGCTCTCAATCCCTCCCCCACAGCTCATTCCTGCCGACAACAAACACGTTTCTCCATTAGATCTTCTCCGTTAAAATGGAAGAAGCAAAAAAATAACGCACTTATACTCTTCGGATTTGTCAGTCTTAAACTCAAATGGATCTTATCATCCAATACGCAGCACAAATGCAATTTCTTTCAATTCCGTTTATCCTCCCCAGAAGCAACAGGATCATATATGAAACTCTCCTTCAGTCTTTACCAATACAAACATCTTTCTGCATTTTTCTGCACCTGTTGTTAGTGCGGAAAAATCCCAGCTTTGCTTTTTGAGCCACAGTGAATTACATGAGAACTAACCTTTAATTTTCAGCAACTAATGAAACCTTATCTGAGCATTCCCAAAACAAGTCGGCACCAGAAGTTTCTGTTGGATGGACTGAGAAATTTTCTGAAAAGGTGAAACATTGCTGGTTCTTTCCTGACTGTACTTAATCACATAATCTTTCAAATCAGAAGTCTTATTACAGCACAGCTAACCCTTTCTTTCTTTAGGCTAGCTCTTAGCATTATGAGCTGGTACTTTATCTCACGAGCTGGCCACGCAACTACTACATGAGAAAGAGCTTTAAAATAACCAGTGGGAAACTTCAAAACATTAACAAAAACTAGGTCTTATAAAGAAATAGATCATCTCAGGTAAAAAAGCTCTTACTCAGGAAAATAACACACTTGCAGTGAAGCAGCTCATTAATGTACTAACCGTCTCCCAAAGGCTGCAAAACCAGCGTAATACCTCCCTTTAGGGGACTGGTCAAAGCCACGATCCAAAACCCAGGGCTGCGTAAGCAAGAAATCGCTGAACAAAACAAACTGTCCTTTCAATTGGGCGTGTGTGCATTTGGAAAGATGAAAGGAGATAAACAGCAACGCCAACGGGTGTGTTGGTGTGACAGACGACGGATACATACGCATTCGGTGCCGAGGCACGTGAGAACTGAACTGTCCGCAGGACTGTGCCCCCAGCTATTGCTGTCTCTTACAAAAAACACCAACAGCTCTCAGCGCTGGAAAAATTGAATAAAATATGGTCTCTTCTATGACAAACGGAATGACAAGTTTCTTTATTTTTGCCCTTAACTCAGACTGCAAACCTAAAGCAGTACCTGTGAACACCCCATTAAATGTCATGCTGAGACTGTAACAGCAAAGTCTACAATATGTTAAAGATCTAATGACAAGAGCAAAGGATTTGCACACAGCTGCCGTTCCACCCCACTCTCCGTCTGCTGAGCCTCGACAGAATGGCATACGAGATCAAATGTCAACAATATGTTGATGACAGAGCTACATGCATCCTCATCTAGGTGAAAAGAGGCTGTCATCCAGCTGCCTACACGTCTGGAAGGAATAAATAGTGGAGGAAAGATCTGGCTTAAATTTAAATCAAGAAAGATGATAGGAAGTAGTACTGGAAAAAAGCTCTTCATGAAATTGCAAACCTCTTCTCAGCCTGTGGCCAGTTTAGTGCAAATCTGGTAATAATTCACCTTGGCTCCCTCCCCCCTACCTGACTTGGGCAAGACGACTAAAAATCAATCATCTCAGATGTGGAATCAGCTTTGCCATAAATTTTTTCATCTACTTAAAACTATGTACGCAATTACACTAACGTTAATACTGTGGGGCAAACGGGCTGAAGGCCTTACCTGAACCACGAGAGCTCAGCTCTCCTAATACTGGACCCCAAATTAAACAAAATGTCTTGGCTCTCAGCTTCACATCCCGTGAAGTAAAAACATCCTGAACAGCTGTCATTTGCCTTTTCTCCAACCAGTTTGCTAAAACTGACACTACTCTCCTGTTTAACCATTGCATGAGATATTAACACGATATTTTATGAAGAGGTCCTAACGAATTTTAAGTTTCTACAGTTTCTTCTAAGTTCTGTCTGAGCAGTGTGGTTGAATTGGGCAAGATAGCAACCTGACTAACTCTTACAACACCCCATTCCTGCATCTATACTCAAACGTGCTCATCTAAGCAAATCTCCATGCCACCTCCAACACGAAGGTGACATTGCATTTTCCAGTGATGCTGAACATCTCTTTCTTGCAGCCCCTTACAGAAGCAGTACTTACCAACATGGGTCTTGCATATGCTCTGTTTTTCTAAAGATACCTGCCAGAACCTGCCGATACGCAGAGCATATAAAACTATTTGGCCTCAACCAGACAATTATGCTCCACTTTGTATTAAAAGGAGGGATTTTGCATATCAGTCAGAAGAGCATTCTGTCCCTAGTATCAACAAGTCTGAGACTCTGCTTGGACTTTTGGGAATCCAAGAAACATCCACCTGGTTCAACTTCTGCCAACAGTGTTAGTTACATGAACTTTTCCACTGGGGGTAACATACTGCAGCAAACCATCTCCACAAGCTCTCCTAATCAATTCTATTTTTCACATTATCAAAGGTTCTGACACAACTCTCACTGCTACTCCAGTGAAGCAAATGTCCCAGAATCACAGATCTGTAGGGGCTGGAAGGGACCCTCTGGAGATCATCTAGTCCGAGTTGGACTAGAGCACCAAAGCAAGATCACCTAAAGCAGTTTGCACAGGCTGGTGTCCTGGCAGGTTCTGAATGTCTCCAGAGACAGAGGCTCCATCACAGCCATTTGCTTTCAGGCTTAAAGCCCCTTCACTCACAGCAGCAGGAGCCTTCACAGCTCACAGGATGAGTCAATGAGATTAGCAGGGATCTTTGCAGACCACACTGGATACATTCTACTGACACCTGCATGAAGCTCAGAAGGCAACAGCATTCAGTAAAATCATGCACATTCTCACATATTCTGCACATTGGCCTCATTAAGAGTTAATACGCAGAAAAAAGAGCTTGGCTCTATGCTAAAACTCCAAATGCCTGCTTCAGGCCCTTCTTCCTGCAGTATCTGGAATTCTCCACTTGTTTACAGTGGAAGCACACACATGTTCTGTTCCATCCAGGCTACTGACTGACCACTTCACTGAGATGCCTCCCAAATACCAGCAGTCTTGTCAAGAGCTAATTCTGGAACTCCACAGTCTGAGTTTCCTTCCATATTCAAAGCACAACGCAGTATACAAGATGGGGTTTAGGTAAGTGACCTTGTCCCCACAAATTGCATGATTTGTTCTACAGCTTCATGTCAATCCATCTTTTTTTCTACCACCTTCCTCACTTTTTTTATGCTCAGCTTAAAAAGCTACTTTCCAAGTTTTACTTTAATTTGGGTTACAGTAATCATTCTGATTATTTCAGAGTTAGCTTCCTCTGGGTAACATGAAAACCATGAAATACTGCAAGGGCATCAGAATTTGGGAATGCCAGAAATAAAACTACTTTCTGGCTGCCTTTCTCACTAATATCCACTGCTAACAGATCCAGTTCTGGTTTGCGCTAAACAGAACCAATTCAGTTCAGTGATTGTGCTTTTCAGCTTGGTCTCCTCTGAGAGAATGCACCTTCTGAAGTTAACAGAACGATTTTGCAGACAGTGACTGCTACTAGAAGTGATAAAGCCTGATGGTTTTCAGTTACTGCCTGGGACTGGGATGCAGAAAGGCTCTTGCTTACACTTATTCCTATAGTGACCAAGGTCACTGCTGGACCTTGCGTGCTGCGCTGGGCGTGCTAGGAAGCAAAAGGAGTCACAATGAAGTAAAAGGTCACACCTCTGGGGAGGAAAAGACAGGACATGTGACCAACACAAGTATTCTGTTCCACATACGCCATATTCAGTATAAAACTGAGGGATCATGGGAGTTAAGCTCTCTTCTGCAACGGCCAGCATCTGAGGAGGATTCCGTCTAATCTCTGCCTTTGATCCTGGTCCCGAGTTCCCAAATCCAGCTCCTGCGTGAGGTTCCCCTCTGCTGCTGAGCCTGGGGCTTCCCCACTGCTGCTTGTTCTGCAGCATCAGTGGTGATTGCTTTCAGGAGAGTCAGGTTTGGCATTGGTTTTGTATATATTTTATTATTTTCATTATTCCCTTATCAGTACTATTATCGTTTTATTAAACCTGTTTTAGTATCCTTTTCAATCCGTAAGTGTGTCTGCCTCATTCTCATTCTCCCCTTCCCGTCAGGGGTTAGAGGGCATCTGTCAGCATTTAATGGCTGGCCCAGCTCTAACCCTTGATAGATCCTTACCCTTCTATGTTTCTAAGGAACTTCAGCTCCAACTAAGTTTCTATTTTCACATTCTTTTAAGTTCTTCAATGTCCATATACTCTTGGAATCATACGGAATTCAGAAATCACCCTAGACCCAAGCTGCTTGAAAAAGAGATCTTTATTTGGAGACCAGCTCCACCTATGCTTTCAAAATAGGCTGCAAAACCTATTCTTACTTCATATTTGGAGTCCTTTCTCCAAACTTCCCACCTCCGAAACGCAAATATTTCGAGACAATTCCCAGTGCCACTGTTACCTGTACCACCCCAAGCTAGAGATCTGCTAAAAGCAATTGCTTCCTTGTACTCTCCAGTTACATATTTCTGACTTCTGATTTGAAAGATACATTAGCTAGGTTTGCAAACAAATAGAAAACCACACAAACAACAAAAAATAGAGCTTATGAAAACCACTCTTGTTAAAAGTCAACAGTAATAGAGAGCTTTTTAAGCCCCAGTCTGAAAAACAAACTTGTTCTTTAGCAAAGCCAGGTGTCCATCCAAAGCAGATCAATCAGAATGGAGTGAAAAGAAAAAGCCTGAACTGTAGCTCATGCTTACTGTAGCTGATGACAATTCACTGCTCTTACTCCGTTTCTGAACATAATTCGTAACTGTCAAACCACGTCAGCCCTGACCTCTAGAACTCTACCCAATCTCTCTGAAATAAGGAGCAAGATGTACATAGACAATGTACACTTGTATAACCAAGATGCTCCTTAGTACAATCCAAAAAGTGCTGTAGTTCTCAAAGAGAGTATTTCTCTCCAACTGTCAAGGATTGCCCACCAGCAGCCGGTGGATTCTAGCTGCTCTTAAATATATTCCAGTTTCAAGGTAACAAAAATTAATAACTGCATCTTCAAAACCCCTACTTCAACAGCAAGATGGAAGAAACTCTCTGAGGGATAGAAACCTGCTTTCCACCGTCTCCTGGTCAGGGATGTGGAGGAGGGATTAACTGGAAGCAGAAATAACCACTGTATTTCATTCAGCAGGTTGCCACACTGTTGCAGTGACTTGCAGGCCACCGGTGCCAAGCCCTACGCTCCCAGCTCATGGACTGCAAATCAAAAGGCATGAGGGAAGGAAGGAAGGAAGGAAGGAAGGAAGGAAGGAAGGAAGGAAGGAACAATCGCGAGAGAACCGACAAGAATCTTCATAGAATCTGATGTAGCATTATTTATCTTGAATTTCTCTCTTGGGAGTTTCGCGAGTAATGTAAAATTAAAATATCCACAAAGCACTGCTTCAGAACATGGCTATGACTTATTTTTAGTTAAGAAGTTGAGTAACAATTGCTTTGTATTACAAGCTGTTGGCACAGCGTCAACAAAGATGCTTTCCGATTGTCTCTAATGTGCACATTAAATTAGAGAGTGAAGAATATAGTTTGACTGGGTTTCCTAAGACTGCACGCTGGCCAAGCTACAAGCAGGTTTTTACAAAACTGAATATGAATACGTCAGCCACTGTAAAAAGTGTGTTAAGAATATTACGAAGTTTCCTACTTAAAGTTCTATTTTCATTTAGCATGTCTTCAAAAGTATTAAAAACTGACAGAGCAGTCTGCTCTGAAAACTCAAGACAGAAGAAATAATGATCTATTAATTTTTACAACTAGATGAAGGAATAATATTTGCAAGATTAACAATGTTATCTTTTCCAAGTCTGGTCCTACAGGCTGCACAAAAATTACCAAGAACACACCAGAATGCTGAAACAATACTCACCAGCATCCCACAGGAAGGCTCTTTAACCAAATTAATTTGAATTGGCCTAGTTGTGACCTTCTCACATATGCAGAAAGCTAAAGTCCAAAGCAGTCAGAAATGAGACATTTTTAACATCTTTAAACACGATGTGGGAAAGGGGAAACCAGCAAATTAGTTAGCAAATCCTGCTAGACTGGACAGATTTAAAAACGTGGGGGAAAGGTTTTGGGGAGCTAAAAATACATGTGCAAGAAAGATGAAAAAAGCAACCTTTAGAATACATGCAATCCATCTGGAGAAAAATAATCCAGAACTACAGCAGATGAGAAAGACAGGAGTGCAGTGATGTGGAGCAAGTCTGAAAAGCAAGAGTGAGAAAAAAATGTACAAAATTTTCCAATGTACCATAACACGAAAAAAAACCACCCCAAAACAAAAAACTCAACGGTTTTTAACTGCGTAAGTCCTGTATTCAAAAAAAAAAAAAAAAAGGCAGAAAAATATATCCTCTGTGGGCTTCTGGTAAAACTATGCTTATCACATTACATACATTTAAACATATCCCAGAATGAGGAGGGGGAAAAAAAAGAATGATATGTTGGAGAGAATTCAGAAGAGAAAAAAAAATCAAGCTGGAAGATTGAATTACAAGAAAAGATTAAGGGAATACAAAGCATTACTTCACTAAACAGTGACTAAGAACAAGGGTACAAGCATTTCCCGAGTATAACACACCATAGGGAACGCAGACATGTTTGAAATGGAGATAAGAAATATAAATGGAAGATTTAGACAGAAGCTTACTGATTTAGCTGGCTACAAAATATGTCTCCAAAAGGAAGGGCTAGAAGCCATAGCAACTGGAGTTTAGAGCAAATGTAAAGGATGGATGAGAGGAAGAGACATGATTGTAGCTAATAAGACTTCTCCATCTTAACATTATGATATGGTAAAAAGATTGTGGGAAGGGATACTCCCATATCTGGCAGTAAAAGCTCTGTATTTCACTAGGATCTTAAAATAACTGCAAAAAACAACAGTACCAGGGCAAACTATACCTTTGAAAGGATCTAACACGATACTGAATTCATGTATTTAGTGATCTTCTCATATCCACACGGTTTTCACCAACAGTACCTGCTAATCAAATGGTGCTTTTTTCATAAATACATTTTAATGTCTTTCTCTTACCTTAAGAGGCTCATACCAGAATGGTAGCTCAGAACAAGGTCTGAAAAAGTGATGGATGATGCACTAAAGAATATCCCCATCTTTGATCACTGTAGAAAGAAGGACCCTGGGAACTACTGACCTATCAGCTTCACCTCAGTGCCTGGGAAGATCATGGAACAGATCCTCCTACATGCTCTGATAGAGCACGTGGAGGACAGGGAGGTGATTTGAGACATCCAGCACAGCTTCACCAAGGACAGGTCCTACTGGCCAACCTAGTGGCTTTCTACGATGGAGGTACTACATCAGTGGACAAAGGAAGAGCAGTGGATGTCATCTACCTGGACTTCTGCAAGGCCTCTGATGCAGTCCCCCACAATATCTTTCTAAGTTGGAGAGATATGGATTTGAACAATGAACTGTTCGGTGGGTGAGGAATTGGCTAGGTGGTCGTATCCAGAGGGTGGACGTCAACAGCTTGACATCCAGACAGAGATAGGTTTCAGGTGGTGCCCCTCAGTGGTCCATACTGGGACCAATGTTGTTTAGTATCTTTATCAATGACACAGATAGTGGGATCGAGTGCACCCTGAGCAAGTTTGCCGATGACACCAAGCTGAATGGTGCGGTAGACATGCCAGAGGGATGGCAGGTTATCCAGGGGGACCTGAACAAGCTCGAGAAGTGGGCCCATGTGAAGCTCATGAGGCTCAACAAGGTCCTGCACCTTGGTCAGGGCAATCCTCATTATCAGTACAGGCTGGGGGATAATGCAATAGAGAGCAGCCCTGTGGAAAAGGACTTGGGGGTACTGGTGGACCCAAAAATGCACGCTCACAGCCCAGAAGGCCCATCGCATCCTGGGCTGCCATCAAAAGCAGCGTGGCCAGCAGACTGAGAGACATGATTCTGCCCCTCTCTCTGTTATGGTGAGACCTCACCTGGAGTGCCAGCTCTGGAGCCCTCAACATAAGGAGGACATGGATCTGTTGGAACAGGTCCAGAAGGGGCCATAAAAATGACCGGAGGGCTGGAGCACCTCTTCTACAAGGACAAGCAGAGAGAGTCGGGAGGTGTTCAGCCTAGAGAAGAGAAGGTTCCAGGGAGACCCTACAGTGGCCTGCTGGTACCTGAAGGGGCTACAGGGAAGCTGGGGAGGGACTGCTTACAAGGGTCTGTAGTGAGAGGATGAGGGGGAATGGTTTTAAACTAGAGCAGGTAGATTTAGGTTAGACATTAGGAAGAAGTTCTTTACTAGGAAGGTGACGAAACCCTAGCACAGGTTTCCCAGAGAGGTGGTGGAGGCTGCATCCCTGAAGGCATTCCAGGTGAGGCTTGATGGGGCTCTGAGCAACCTGATCTAGTTAAAAGTGTCCCTGCTCACTGCAGGGGGGTTGGACTAGATGATCTTTAAAGGTCCCTTCCAGCCCAACACGTTCTATGATTCTATGATCTTCCCTTGCCTTATAAAACAGAGCAAATGATGATGATAAACAACATTTCTGTATCAGCTGACAAAGCAGTTCATGGTAATGGCACAGCTGAGACGACCCTCTCTGAAGCACGAGCAGTCTGGAGAGCTATTACAGAGTCTGAAGGTGAATCAAGCAATTTCTCCTAGAGATAAGTCTCTTCCCAGTGCCAAGCCACCAGACAAACGGCTCACTGCAACCCTTGTACACTGGGAAAGCTCCACCAAAAGTAATAATCAAAAGAGGGCTTTTAAAAAGAAAAAAAAATTAAGAGGGGCAGGGAAGTGGGGCGGAGTGAGAAAGCTACTCATGGAATTAATTCAACTATGATCAAGTTATCCCCCAAAAGGAAAAGTTTGAATTTTTCACCTCCTGCGAAAAGTCACATGAATAAATGGCCTTTAGAGAATTTAGCCCAAATTTCAGCTTTAGAAATTACCTTGTTCTGCCTCCTCACTCTCTTTGTGCATTATCAGTTGGAGACTGCTTTTCCCATCCTAAATTACCCCTCAGCAGCTGTTGTGCTCCACTGACGAACAAAGCAAGACATACAGGTTCTCTTAATTCTATTTGCCAGTTTACAAAAGATGAAGGTCTTCCCTCAGGTACTGAACAAGTCAAAAGCAGGTCACGGTTCAGCTCTTCCCCAGAGAACTAGTACAGGAAAATAATTCCATTGCCAAAGTATACCTACATACAAATAATAAATAGCCAACAAAAGCCTGTTTGGCAAGCATAAGCCTCGCTTTCAGTCTGCAAGTATGATACGAAGCTTGGCTCCTACCCTTCCTGAAACTGCCGGTGGCCGCCCTGCTAGGGGTTAGCCTCTTCTAGGAATGTTAGCAAATGATCCTGAAGCCTCAGCTCAAAGAACTCCTTCCACGCCAACTGCAGGACCATAAACAAGATGTATATAACCTGAAGAAGTACAAAAGACCTCCTAGGTACTCTGAATGATATCTGGACTTTGAAAGGTGTTCTACAACATAGAATGTGTTTGTCGTCATATTGGAAACCAGAGAAAAGTTTCACAGTTCTATTTACGTTCTTCTGTCATGATTGTCTATTTCTGCAATAAATTCCTTCACATGCTTATTTTTCAGTGAGCTTAGAGAATGCCACCTCTTTACTATCATAACACGGCAACTAACCACTGGGCTAGAGCCAAAGCAGCATGGATTCACTGGTGAGAACACACAGAAGCAGAACACACATGCACTCACCCTCATAGAGGTTTCTCCACCGTGGGGCTGTTGCAACCTGAAGACTTGAGCAACCATGTGTTCTGTGGAGGGGTGCAACAGGATACGTCGGGAAGCCAGTCCCACCATTACATATCTGCCCATCGGAGACAGGCTCACAGAAATGGCGTTAGGGCCTATGAAGAGAAGAGGGGTTATTTCTCTCCCAGGTTGACATCCCTCCCCACCGTGCTTCATCCTCACAGCTTCTCCATTCCCTTCCAGCACTCTCATACTGGATGGCATATTAAGTTTGTTCTTATGAGGGGTGGAGAAGAATAATGAGACCTGCACAAGTGCAAATTTTGCTTCAAGCGTCCTCCCATTAAGACAATTAAATTCTTTAAGGAATGAAAAAAACCCAAGAACTACCCCTCAGCAGCTCTCCTCTACCAGGAACTTACACGTCCAGACCATACCATAAGCTTCTCCCTAGCAGTACTGTATTTGTGGCTGCCTGGAAGGCCAGTAAGATATTTTCCATTACTACAATCACTTATGTTGAGACTATTGCATTTCTCACTGAAGGCTGAGTTCTGAGGTAACTTCTCACACTCCCAACCCACCTTGACTTCTTGCTGCCTGCTTACCAAATCGCTTTGTGTAAAGCATCTCGCCCAAGTTGTGTGGTGCCAGCGAATACACAGCCAGAATTCCTTCATCAGGGAAGCCTCTCTGACTGCTGGGAATGAAAGCTGCCAGCAGCTGCCCATCGGCAGAGATATCACAGCTGGCATCATTGTAAATCTTGCAGTTTTGAACGAGCACGTTCACAGAGGCTGTAAAGAAGAAAGAAAGGAATGGTGGTTAAAGCATTCAGGTTCAACAGATAATAAAGTGAAATTTAAACCTAACGCTGGAGACTGGACAGTACATGCAAAAAGCACTCAAGACATTCAGCTTCCTCCAAAAGTTTATGAAACGTTAATACCCTGATTAATGTAAAATTTGCTCCAAAACGGAGATAAGACACTGCAACGAGCCCAGGAAATGAAATCTGCTCACCTCCTGAAGCCCTAAGCCAAGAAATAGTGGCAATTACACTTTATCAAACCCCTCTTTTGTTGACCATAACACCACCCTTTGCAAAGGACAGTTTAAACAAGTCTCAGATTGTGACTCTCCGACAAACTCCAGCAGTGGTATCATTAGAAACAGTGTTCATTTCCCCTTCTCTTGGGGAGTCCCTAGTTCCAGCTTCCCTTTGCCTCCAATAAATAGATGAGAGAAGAATTCCTCCCTGAATATACAAACATTTATTTCTGACAGCTGATTTTGACACCAATCTTGGATAAAGCAAGTAAGAAAGGGAGAGACTTCTCCAGCCAGTTCTCCATTTAATTACTCCAGTATCTGGGAGACTCATGCAATCAGTAAAGTAACTTGCTCAGCATACAGGGGAGTGAGCAGCAATTCACATAACATAAGCTTTACTTTAATCTCTGCCTCTGAGTTGCTGGGTGACCTCATACAAATCTTTTCCCCTCTGTGCCTTGCGTATGCAGACTACAAGCTCTTTGGGCTAGTGAATCTTACCACGCGCTTACGCTATTCCTAGTACAATGAGGTTCAAAGGCCTTTTAGCATCACCATGGCCAAGCTCAATGGTGACTTGATAAGAAAAGGCTGGAATCATGTTCACTCCCCCTCAGTCTAACCTAAAAGCGTTCCATTTTTTTCATTAAAACCACTGCAATTTTTCCAGGAGGTTTGGAGCTGAAACTGCATACGCTATTTGCGGGATAGGGAATTTTCAGATTCTGGTATTTTCAAACTCAAGCGGATAGAAATATAAAAAAAGAGCAGACGTGAAGTGCACATTTGGAATATATAAACTTTGCAAGCTAGAATACTGAACACCCCATCTCATATGCTTGAAGCTATAGCGCCATGGGGAATACTGTGTCAACTTCCACAGTCCAGAAATTCTCTTTTAAACCGCGACACCATGCCCAGCCTAGAAGTGGCTTTGATTTGTTCAGCTAAAATTGCAGATCAGCTTATAATGGCACTTCTTGGGCTACGTTCCTTGTAAGTTTAATAAAAGAACACTGTGTCAAGAATGCTTCGTGCATACTTCTGAAAGTCTGAACTTCCAAACCAAATTAAGGCTGTAACTCAATGCTTTAACAAAACGGTGCTGTCGCCAGAAGAAACAATCCCTGCCCTTTGTTTCCAACGCTTCTGTGGAAAGAAAGCTACATCAGGGAACTGATATGGCTGAGAAATTACTGACTATTGCCTAGGTCACTTTTTAGCCAAAAGAGTTTCCCAACCTAGCACACCACAGGGCCACACAGACACTTGCAGCAGCAGAAAAATAAGTAGACAGTAGCAGACAGTACTGGTTCCTTCTTCCAGCACTGATGAATCAAAACACTCACTGAACTCTCACCTTTAGTTCTTCTGGTCTCAAATACACATTTCTTGTGAACTACTTTCCTACATGGTTGAGTATCAACTTCTACTCTTCCATTTAAGAAACTCCGATGAAAAAGACGACCAGGATAAAAAGTGGACCGTGTAATTACATTCTGTACCAAACCACCTACACCTGTACTCTAAATTTATTCAGTCATTTCTTTCAGTCTCAAAGCTGCTAAAAACAGTAATTTTCAGCCTAGTATAAACAGAAAGGTGCTGAACAGTAAAAGGTAAATAATGATAGTCAGTCAGTGCTGTAATAACAGAATCCAAAATACACATGGTCCTTGAAAGAACAGACAGTCCTAAAGATGACAAAACTTCTGAGTGCTTAGTCTGACACTAGTTCAACAGAAGGACAACAGAATAAAGATTAAAGACCATATTATTTAATTTTAAAAAGGTAGAATTAATTTTTTTTTTTAATCTAGGCTAACTTATTATGTCATCACAAAAGCATCAACACAAGAGCTGCAGTATACGTTGTGAACTAGCTAAAGCATGTATTACAACAGGTCCCTGGTAATTTGGGATGATTCCTGCAGAGTTCTTCAGTGACTCATTTCAAAACCCGCCCTGTTTTATTGGCTTTATCAATGGGCTAGGCACAGGGTGGAGCTGGTTAATGAATTCTGTAAAAGCTGGCTAATTTCATTAACCACCATCAGACCACACAGTGAACTGAAGTACACAGAGACATAACAGAAGTGGAGTGAAAGAATTCTAGACTGTGTTAACATTTATAAATTTTACGCAGGAGCTTCTCAGCTGGAAACAAGAGAGGATCAACTTTGGTTATCATATGAGGATCTGAGCCATCCACCTGGTGTAACAGTGAAAGAGATGGCAATCCTAAACTGCACTAGTGAGCACAATTAAAACAGAAATATTAGTGTGAATATACAGCCTTGTGCTGAGATACTGGGCAGTTTTGGTCAGCCATATTCAAGAGAGAATATGGTCTAGTCGAGAGGTGGCGTCCCTGCCCAAAACAGGGAGGTTGGACTGGATGATCTCTCAGGTCCCTTCCAGCCTAAGCCATTCTATGATTCTATGATTCTAAATGGTAACAAGTCCCCAAAGAGCTTGGAAAATGACTGGCAAAAACAAAACATGCATTTTATGTTTTTAGGGAGGAAAAAAAATATTGCAAGGAAATGGGGTTGTTTTACAGAAAATACCAGAAAGTTAAGTGCCAGAAAAACACTGGTACTCTTAACAAATAATGTTGACAGGTAAGTGGGTAAAAGCAGACATTAAGTTTGGAAATTAGAAGATTTCTACCAGAATAGCAAGATTCTAGAAAAGTCTTCCAACAGAAGTGAAAAGGGCAAATAATTTAATCAATTGTAAGACAGAGTAAGATGCACAACATGTGCTTGCCTAAGACAGCAGGGAGCTAGACTCAATGACTAAGGGGGTCCTTTCTCACTAATTCCTTTGTTGTCATACTGCTATCAGCAGTGATCTAAAAATTGGGGGGTGGGAAGAAAGAAGGAGAAAAATAAAACAGAAATGGAAACTTCTTGGAGAGGTGAGTATCTGGTCTTTCTCAGTCAAATCCAAGTTAATTATTTAAGATACCCAAGCATGAAGACCAGCTACAGTGCAAAAACACGCATTACATAGAGATAACATTTGCCAGAGACACAACTATGAAACACACGCTCCTCACCCCGCTTAAAAACTTCATTAGAAAAGAAAATACCATTCAGTCCCTTTCCTTGGAATCTAAGAACTGTTCTCTCTCGTTCCTATTCTCACAGATATCTAAGTTTTTGTCCTGCATCTCTGGGCTCAGGCTGCAGTTTCCATGAGGCAGCCACTGTTTCTCTACAATGCTAACTCCTGACATCTGACGCTCTATTCTGGAAGTGAGCAAGATTGTACAATTGTCAGATCAAAGGTATGAGTGTCATTTAGACCAGGGACCCTTCCAGACTCCTGAACTCCCAGCACTTTTCAAAGAGGCGCAAGAAGTTTTAGAAGGGACAGATACTGTTTTCTCTGGCCACAGGCGATGTTTCTTCCTTGTTCCTGTAACTATTGAAAATCACAGTACAGAATCCATGTCTCTTCTCAGCTTTTAAAGCTTGGAGGTGTTGGTTTTTTTTTTTAAATCTAATGCAACACAGGACATTCATAAGGAAAGAATTCCCCATCTTTATTTTTGTAAGGTAAGAAATGGTTGCATTTCTTCAGTACCATTAGAGATTCAGCAACGCTGCCACATCTTGCCACATCTTTGCAGTTCTATGGCTATTTTTCCTTTCCTCTCCAGGTCTCTAATCCTCTGCCTCATTTACTAAATATCTTTCTAAAACAAGGTTGGGTTTGGATGACCAGTCAACAAGAGACTTTTTATCACACAGCATATGTTCACTCCTTTTCTATCTACAGTTTTTCCTTTTTTTTTTCCCCACCCACCCCTCTTTCAGCACAGCACAGAGGTTTCTGGTGAGCAGTCCACAATGATGGCCAACATGACTGCCTGTCTTGTTCTTTTTAAAGTTTGTTGCATATGGTAAATGCCTCTTAACAAAACAGATTGAGAGCTCCCCTGCCAGAAGTAAACTATCCTTCCCCCTTGATGTGTGCCTGGAACAAAAAACATCACAGATGCAAGTTGCACTGAACAAGAACAACTGCTCTTCATTTCAGTCTTTTAGTATCTGATTCATGCTGGCATTATGGTTCTCTCTGCTCTTTCCTCATTTATAGAATACGAGGGACTCGGGTGGCACTTACACCTAGAACCACGGGAGCCTACTGTGCCAGCAGAAAAAGTCTAAATGCAAGAGGTGGTGATCTCAGCAAGGTTTCATTTTAAGCACCAGCATCTAAAAGATTCATTTCCAAGAGATGGGGAGGATGAAGACACCCATGCATTTGACAAAGTCATAAGCCATTTGATTTCTTTGTGCCTGAGGCGTGATCTGTGAAAATGAAGCCAATACAGAAGATTTTAGGGGGGAAAAAAACCGCTATTTTTGGAAAACCATTTACAACAAAGCTGCCCTTTCATCTCCTGTTTTCTTTTGTTGTTAATGCAGCCACCAAGCTGACAGAACAGATCAAAAGAAACACCACAGAACAAATTAATCAAGCTGTTGTGCCAACTTGGAGCGCTTACACCTACAGCGTAATTACGCTTGAAGCTGGGGAAGGCCTGGAACACCAGCAGCAACTGCACTATTTGCCAAAGGAAAACAGTGCTCGTTGCACCATCCCCTCCTCGCTGCTCTCGAGGATGACACTTTTGTAACAGCTCTTCTTATTTATCCATTTTTTAGAATGTTTGGCTTTTTCTTTTTCCTTTTCTTAAATTCTTCTGCATCCCACTGTGGATCATTACGTATAGATCAAATCACCCTTCTCAAGTCCTACCAGTGTTAGAACAGGACAAATTCCTGACATGTGACTACATGTGGGAGAACTAGACCAATTCAGCCACAATGGCTAGAAAATAAAATAACGAGCAGTGAGTAGCATGAGAGAAATCATATTCAAGACAAAGCCAGACGATATTCAAGACAAAAACAAGAGGTAAAACCATAAAATATTTTACCTCTGGAACGACTATATTCCACACCATTCACTGATTCAATACTTATCTGGTCAGCTGTGGGAAATTTTATGGATATGCAACACTCAGTAGAAGAATAACAAATAAATGCCAGAGACAGCATTATCTCTCCTGCCAAATAAATTCCCCACCCAATGCTGATAGGGCTGATAATTACCATTTAAGACCAGGTCATGCTCATTTCAGAATTATTAAAAGCCAAAGTGGTAACAGGAGAGAAGAAATTTGAAGCCATCTTCCATTTTGCAATTAATAGAGATAGACAGGGCAGAGACTAAAATCCCTCAAGTCTCTGTGAAGCCATTTCCCCAAGCATCCTCCTCCGTGTGCCTGCTGGACCGAGTGTTAGCGAGGTCGCTGCCATGGAGCCAAGTCCTGAGCCCAGGGCTCTGAATGGTGCTGGGAGCCAGGCGGTGCAACCACAGGACAGCACGAATCACGCTGCTGTCACTTGCTCAGATGTATCCGCTGCAGTGGAAAACATCCTACTTCCAAACTACCTTTTTCTTTGTTTAATAGTAAAAGGAACAAGAGCTGCCCGGAGATGGAGGTTGGCCACAGAGTCATTTCTTTGACGGAGAGCGGAGCTGGCAGGCGGTCCCAAACTTCAGCTGCATCATTTCATCTGCCTGAACTCTCACACCACTTGTGGCTCAAGCCAGTCCCAGGAAGTGCAACAGCCCCTTCTGTGTAAGCAGACTCTCTCATATGACTATCTCTGATTTACAGGAAACAATGAGGGGGGAAATTAAGGAGCTACTGAGGTCACATGCTTTACTAGGAATATAGTTTATTTCCAAGATCATGAAGAGTCAGAAAAAATTCCAGCCCACCACTCCACTCTTACACATTTAGCTTCACATCATCTCTACACATTTGTGCACCTTGGCCAACGTGCAGCTCGTCCTTGTTCTCTGCCTACACAAGCTTGGCAAATACCTGTTTTAGGATGAGCACAGTTCCTACATCTTCATACGTCCTTACTAGACCCTGGCAGAGGGAGATGTGGCTAACAGCCTAGAAATGACAGAGTTGGGTTGAGCATGTAAAAGCAGAGTTCAACCAAACATTTCCAAATGGTAATAAATCAAGACAAACAGGCCAAGTACTATGAAGCACAAAGTAGAGAGTCAGAAGGGATGGGGATGGGCTTGCAGCAGGAAATGTGCCTGCAAGAAAGGCACAGTAACAGAAACCGTAGCCCAATTTCCAGCTAATTGGAAGCTATTTCAGAATGGAAGTGTCCTGGTAGGGGAGACGGAAAAGATTGAAATATTGATAGCTTGAGGAGCAGATGGTTCTTATTTCCTGTGGGATTCCATAAATTGTAAATAAACATCTTATGCTTTTTTTAATTAAAAAAAATAATCAGAAATCAGCAGCCTTTTCGTCAGCAGCCAGATGAGGTAAAAAGGGAAAAAAAGCAAAAAAAAAGCAAAAAAAAAGCTGTTAGCAGCTGTAGCACTCCTCCAATACTTTACAAGCTTGCAGAGAAGCCCCAAAGAATTCAAATCAGTGGTAAGATGCTTCTCCCTCTGACTTCATCTTTATTCTGTTCCAGAGTCTGACTGGACCACAGAAAGCATTGCCACCACACGGCAAAACTTCCCCTTGAGCATCGATTCTCAGCCTACAGCTGTACACTAGTACTACAAAGCTTGGCGCTTAACAAGAAACATCCAAAGCACTGACACAGGAGTTCAACACAGTACTTTACTTTCAAGATTACACCGTATGCTTCTTCCCAAGAGAGAGAATAGCTCTCAAGGACAAAATACAAAGCGCTGTCCCCCTTTACAACATCCAGGGCTACTGACTAGAAGCAGGGGTTTTATTTCCCACCAAGCTACAAATACACACCACAATACCCTATACAACGTGAAGGAAAGAGATGAGACAAACATCACATACTTTATCTGTGGGAACAACACAGTAAGAATGCTTTTTGTAATGGGATGGGCTACTGGTGGATTTCCCCTAGCCCATCCAATTTCTCAGGGGCTGGAAGGTGAACAGCCCCGTACAGGTTGCCCAGAAAAGCTGTGGATACCCCATCACCGGAAGTGCTCACAGTTAGATGGGACAAAGCTTTGTGCAACCTGACCTACTGAAGGACATCCCTGCCCGCAGCATGAGGCATGGACTAGATGATCTTTAAAGCTCTCTTCCAACCTAAACCATCCTGTGATTTCAATTCCCCACATCTCTGCTGCTATGATGTCACCACATGTGCTCCTTTTGTGGGTTCTTTAAGCAACAGGACAGAACCCCGCAGAGACCTCTAATGCCAGATCTGCAACTTGCGGAACTGCAGAACAGACTGTGTTGGGACTGAGAGCAACTTTTTCTTAATTCATTTCAATGGCTATCTGTGAAATCCGAAGTCTTGGTGAAAACAAAATCCCTGCTCTCCCTAAAGTCAGTCCTTTAAAGCAAAATTTCATCTGGTTTTGCTGAGAAGTCAAGCAATGAATTTCACATGCGCACAGAGATGGCTGAAGCTAAAAGTCACTGTACAAAGAAACATTCATAAATATCTACACTCCTATCTTCATCCTAGGCTGCCACAAACATTTCTGCAGCTGTGCAGGAAGCTATATCGGGATACCATTCTGGGTTAAAAATAGCCTTTCTAGTCAAGTTAGCTTTAGCCCAGAAAAAGTCATTGCTTGATCAGCTGACCACAAGCATCAAATATGCTTTTGCCTGCATAAAGAAGCCTCTTCCTGTGTGAAAGCTAGCTTATGCCATAGAACACATGTAAAGCTATGGGCTGGTTTTCACAAAGGAAAGGAGCAAATAACTAAACAAAAAAATCAGCAATATTGCTCATATTCTTGATCCAGAAGCAGCTTTTACCTGAGATGTGGAATGAACCACTGCTTTTGCAAATGGCTAGAAGAAAAGGGAAGAAAAGACTTCGCAAGGACCTTACAACTGCTTTCCAGTCCCTGAAAGGGGGACTTTTTAGAACAGTGTCTAGTGATAGGACAAGGGGAAATGGATTTAAAGTGAAATTAAATTGGTTTAGATTGGGTCTTAGGAATAAATTCTTCAGTACAAGGTTGGCAAGAATCTGGAATAGCTTGCCCAGAGAAGTTGTAGATGTCCCCTCCCTGGAGGTGTTCAAGGCCAAGTTGGACGGAGCCTTGAGTAGCCTGATCTAGTTGAGAGGCGTCCATGCCCATGGCCGGGAGGTTGGATTAGATGATCTCTGAGGTCCCTTCCAGCCTAGGCCAGTCTGTGATTCTACACCTACTTCCCCTGGCTTGAAACACTGTGATAAGCAACGGATCAGGACCCTGATTCTCAAGATGTATTGCAGTACTTTAACCCACACTAAAGTCAATACCTTCGAGAATTCAGACCCAGTTGATCAGCAAGTTCTAATGTAAAGGTATAAAGACAATTAGAAATTCGTTGGTAAAAGAATAAGGAGTTTATATACAGAATTCTTCTAAGCCAACTGTATATTCCTGTGGGAATGATCACAAAAAAAAAGCCCCATTTATGCATGGATTTGTTGATAGTAAGAATATACAAGCTAGACAGAGCAGGAGCAGCTCTGCATGCTTTTAGTGAATTTTCTCAAACGCCTAAGAATATTACAGCTCTCTATGCAGCAACACAATCAATTAATCCAAGGCCTGCAACATAGAGCTACCTTTGGAAGATCCTGGAGCTTATGGTAGCTCTGGTTGGTATAGACTTCAAAGAAAGTACTGGTGACCCTTCCAGCTTACCATTGCTGATTTCAGGCAGATCAAATTTAGTGAAGTCCCACCACTGGAGCCGGTAGGTGGTGTTGGCAATGTTGCTGGCCACTGCTGACTGTCCATCCCCAATCACAGCACCTGCATAAAAGGGGGAAATAATTAGCAATTTAACCTCCAGACAACTATCCAGAGAAGAACTGGGTAGACAAAACCATTCCAAATCCAAAACACAACGCAAACCTCAAGATTCTTAAAGAAACCTTATTTACAGAAATGGCAACATTCCTAAATAAGCCACAGAGCGTGGGAGATTAAAAGGCAAGCACCCCCCTGCACCATATTTGTGAAAGAAAACAAAGGTGATGAGACTTAAGGCTTGCCCAGAGAAATCCTTATCAGTTAATTTGGTGCAAATGCATTCTACTTATTAGTACTAGCGAAGCTGGGTTTTCACAGACCCCGAATTTTCTAATACAACTACAAAGGCAGACCAAAATACCTACTAAGGAAAACGCTGTCACAGCAAGTCACGCACATTTCTGGACATAATCCCTGCTACTACTGTAAACTCCACTTGGAAGACACAGGTTGCCTACAGTATTTGCCACACAGTAAGGACTGTAACAAATAATTAGCAAGGAGGACCTACGAGCTGACCCTTTGCTGCTCTGGGTGGCCCACCCTACAGCAGGTAGGGGCTGCCCTGACTCCAGGCGAGTGACACGACCCTTGTGAACCACCTCGGGATGTGGCCAGCAGTCCAAAGCAGAAAGCTAAGCAGAATACTTCAGAAACTAACACAAAGAACATAATTTTCCAAGGAGAAAGGAACTGTCGCTGGTAACTCAAGTCAGCACACATTTGAGAAAGCTCAAAGGCACGAAATGCAATCCCTAGGGAGACAAGCAGAGAAAAGAAACAGTTCTACCACAATAGTACTGGAGTCAGAAGCCTCATGCTATTTGCAGTCTCTAATATACATGCAGCCCTTGTACTACACACACATGCTGGCAACCAGAGAAACTCAAGGTAATAGAATTTGATAAGCAAATAAGATCATCTGCAAGCACAAACGAGGAAAAGCACAACCCCCAGAGTCTATCCAGTCTGAATTTCAGCATCTCCACACTGTTTCTGGTGGAAAGCACACAGAAAAGTCAGCGTCTTCGCTCTCCCAGAAGGACCAGCTCAGGACTCTGCTGCCACAGCAGCAATAGTGGAAGTGACAGCACTTTGACAACTCTGTATCTAGTAGTACGCAGCAGGCCAGCTTTCTGTGCAGAGAGCTTAAAGCTTGCAAACTGCTAGTAAATGAAAGTGGTGTGGAGGAAGATGAGGAGACTAGGGTGGTTGGATTTTTAGTTTGTTTACCAAATGCCAGCAGAATACTCAGGCTTGTATTAAAATAATAAAAAAAAAAAGCCTGACAACACACGCATGCACACTACTGGGGTTAATGTTTTCTCCGCAAAGTAAAGAGCAAAGAAGACAGGTCAAAGTAAGGAAGCAAATTCTAGAATTCTAGACTGGTAGTGATAAATGAAGACCTCAAGAAGGCTGCTGTTAGTCCTGTTTCCATCAATAAACCATCTCGAGTTCTGATTTGGTTCTGGAAAAAGCTCAGAAACACACCAAGAGCAAGACTTCCAAGCAGGCAGCTTTACACTGTGTATTGAGCTGTGCCAGGTCTCCAGCAATCAACAAACCTCCACCATGTGTCTGCTCAGTCTCTGGATCTGCCTCCGTCAGACATGCACATGTCACTTGGAGAGCAGAATTAAGAACATTTCCATTGCTCATACATATGCCCAAGGCCTTGTTCTCCATATCCCCCCAAACAAAGGGCTCTT
>NW_009707298.1:78479-78717 GCF_000703405.1 Apaloderma vittatum | reverse complement strand
TCTTCCGAACAAAAGATACGCGCCGGAAAAAGCAAATTTCATTTGATGCATCAATGAAATTACATTTTGCAACCAGAAGGACAATTAAATTGTAAGTTGCTTCATCTTTAAAAGTCTCTTCACTGCAAGCCTGGGTTTGGAACACAAGGGCAGCTCTTCTGCTGTCTTGTCTCCATCCAGCAGGTGGAGAACAGAAAACTAGCTTCTGTACAAATTTCAAGCCGTGGGACTTGCTGCA
>NW_009707298.1:67061-78448 GCF_000703405.1 Apaloderma vittatum | reverse complement strand
GTAAGTAACATCAGCTAGGTAGCAACTGCCTTATAGGGACTGAGTCAGACAAGGAAAAACACTCTGAAAAGACAGGCAACAGAAGTACTACTCGGGCACCTCATTCCAGAATATTAATCTTATTACAGATGAACATCATGAAGTCACATCGCCTGTTTTGCAATGAGAACAACCTGTGTAGGCACAGCAAGCAATATATAAACTGGAGAATAACATACCCTAGGAGAGTAATTGCGTACTCCCTTCTGCATCACAGAAACCTAGCAACACCCCTAACTGCTCCACAAACAGCGAGTTCGTCAGGCTCACACAACTCCACTGCTACAAGCACCATAAAAAAAGCTGTTGGCAAATAGTTTTGAACTTTTATCTGTAAAGATTTCGGTCTTCTCATCCTTTTCCCCTAAAACCTTCACCTTAGTTACGACGTTCAGTTAAATCTCACATCCCCTTCATCTCCACAGAAGTCACATCCTACGCAGAAAAGCTAACAATGGAAAAAAGCTGCACCTCTCCATCTACAGGACAGCCCTGCACAGATTTCAGAGCCAGCAAAAGCTATCAACTAATGGTAGTGCTTCAGCTAATAGATACCTTTATCAAATAGATTAGGACACAGGGAACAAGGCTCACAGAATATAAGGTGCACGTTGAGAAGGATTTGTTTTTATTAAGTAGTTACCTCTACTAATACTAAATATGTAACTGAGAAGTGTAATTATTAAATTATATCTAACTACATATAACAAAGTCAATAATGTTTGTATCACAGGTGCTGCCAGAAGCTTCCCACATACATGCACACACTGTCCTACAGTAAAGATGATAAAAACCAGGTAAACATTTCAGACATTCAACTTAGGGAGGAAAATACCCCCTGGTACACAACTATGCTATCCCAAGCTTTGTCATCTGCTTCTTCCATTGGTTGACAGGGAAGATTTGAGAGCATGGGGAGAAAACAGGAAAGTTAAAAACCTCGCTGCAGAGCTTTTGTTCACCATGCAGTGTGAGTACTTATTGACAGTTGGCTTTGGCAAGTCAGGGTTTCAGCCTAGCTGACAGCAGAAGGTGCTGCTGCCTCTTAACTGCTAGCGTGACCCGGAGTCAAACAACACACTGCAGCTCCTTAAATGTTGGCAGCAGCAGATCGGCTCTTACAAGCAGCAGTTCTCACCAAGCACTTGACAGTCTGTCCTGATTCCTGGGGTCTTCCACTGTCTGATGGGATCACAAGTGACTGCAGTGGGTACCCGAGGGTCTCGGGCTTGTCATCCTCATGAACAGAACGACCTTTTACTGCAGAGATGATGTAGATTTCAAAATGCTGAAATCCAAAGCGAAGGCCAATTGAAATGCGGTGAACGTAGGATTGATTGGCAGCTTTCCTGCGTCTGTCTATCACTGCGTAATAAACACTGGGTGATTGCAGAAATGAAGATAAATGCTTTCAGCAGCCCCCCTTTTTCCCCCACCGCCCCGATCCCCATCCACTCCCACTCAGCACATGACAAGAGAGTTTAGAGAGTGGGGGTAAAGAAGTCTTAACAAAGACTTCAGGAAAAAAAAAAATCCTCAAATCTTTCCTTATAGGCCACCTACATGTGGCAGATATTTATCTGTCAGTCTCAGTGCCCTCAGAGGGTCCAACTCATCTTGGCATGTGGAGAAATGAACCTTTGCCAGTCAGCTATTGTTCATTTATGAATCAAGCCAAGCAAGCCAATGTCTGAGTATAGACCAAAAGGGAAAAAAAAGCGGTGCAAAATCACTTTCCATGGCACTCCGCCACTCCCTCAGTGAAAAGCACAATTCTTCCAGACTACTCCTATCAGACTCTCAGGGGAAGACCTAATACTCTAGAGCTACACCGGCTTTGAGGTACAAGTCTCAAGAATGTGAAACATCTACACATTATAGGAATTTCTTTCCCATGTATTAAACAGAAACCAGAGCTCCCTCTTCCCCGCCCCCGACTAGATCCTTTACTCTTAAGTCTTTAGTGGCTTGCAGGTCACAGTGAGAGAAAAATTTATTAAGATGCTTTCAGATAAGTTTGAGGAAGCTGGAGAAGTCCCTGAGCTCATTTGTGACTCAATCTGAGACAGTGATTAGGCCTGGGTATAAAATTCCCTCTAGATTAGTACACGCATTTTTAAGCACGAGTACCTTTGAAAAGTAATTACCTCTTTAGGAGTCCGTTTTTAGCTAATGGTACTGAGGTTATCCTACACTTGCAGAAAGGATCTATCACAGCTGATGAGTTTTACATTTACTAGTTTGAGATTTACTATAATCCAGGCTCCAGGAAGCCCAAAACATAGGACAGATCTTTCTGACAAACCGAGACTAAACCTCATACACCGGATTCTCTCAACCAGTTCTGAAGCAATTTAAGTCAGATGAAATGTGATTATTGATCTCTGAAGCCTAGTAGAGATGTAACAGGTTCTTGCCCACCTCCAACTCCAAAGTATTTTATGGGACTGCCTGTTTTTTGGGACTATCTTTGATCACAGTAAATATATCAAATCCCCAAACATGAATTTGACAACTCCCAGCAAATCTCCATTCCAGGCTGCCATGAAGACACCACCTTCAAGTGGCCAAGCTACCTATCTAAAATTGGGCTAGTGCTGTAGAAACAGTATGCACAGCAACCTGGTATTTTCAGGGATTTCTTTTGCTCGTTTTTCAATGTACCAACAAGTTGTAAATGGGAAGCGAGCAAAACTATTTTCATGAATGGATACTCAAAATGCTACTAAAGGTAGTTTGGCACATGCTAAGCACCAAAGGGATCTTACATTTAATGTTAACTGAGAAAGTCTCAAGGAAGCCTACCCTCAACGAAGACTGAACCCTTACAAAGGCTATTATTTTTCCTTTACTCCAGATGTACACAATAACTCCTACAGGAATTTCAGCAGGCCTCAGCTGCAGGTAGTGAAGACGACCGTCCTAATAGGAGTTCAGTCAAGCGCCCAAGGGCCTTGCTCACATTGTGAACAACGCAAGCATCATACAGGGAAAGCAATTTCCCAGCCGCAAGTTTCAGGCTTCAAAAGGAAATCGGTGTATTGGTAAGAAACACAAAGAATAAATTACAGATGCCCTCACCTAAGACTCTGTCGTCAGTACAGTCATGATGGCTCCTTGACATCTTCCTCGACATTAGAGATCTGCCTTTGTCTGATCACACAACAATTAATACAGAAATGCATCTGGGAAGCATTTGTCTCTGATGGCAGGGTCCAGTTTTCCCTGAGGGAAATTAGAAGAGGTTAAGGGCCTCTTCAAGTGCATTCCCCTGTTATCTGAATTGTTTGCACTTCACCAAGCAAGCTGAGAATTCTTCTCCTCAAGAAAGAGAATTCCTGCTTCTCTGTTCTTGTTCACCCCATAGAGACACTCCTGTTCATGTCATGCTGCTACACACCGAAGTCAGAAATTCAGATATGAAACCGCACGCTGAGTTTCAAGAACCAGCAAGAGTTGAGCCAGCAATATTCACACAACCCCTCGACGACGAAAACCCTGTATTCTCCTCAGAGACAAATAAGGTGTTTCATCAGAGCCTTTTGCATATACACATTGGAGTAAGCAAATGTCACTGTTTAGGAAGACCTTACGCTACTCAGGGTGACTGATAAGGAACAAGCAGTTTCATCTCCTTGCTGTAGCTACCTCAACCCTCTCAGCTGCTGTTAGTGGTGACAGATCGTGGTCTGAGCATCCAACTCACCACAAACTTTGTGCAACCATCCCATATCAGATATGCACCACTGAACAGGAAAAAACACCTCAACCAAACAAGTTGTGAGGAATTCCTTCTTTCTACCTCCTAAATCATGAGCAATCATCACCTCAAGTACAGGCTCGCCACACGAGAAATCTGATAGGATTTAGAACAACTTTTGTACTCTATTTCTGATCTGGAAGATTCATAACCTAGCATGCCATTAAAAATATATATATTTAAGAAAAAAAGTGAAGAGAAATACCATCTGAACCACGAGCACACCAAAGTGTCTTACTCACGCCTCACCTTAGTGATGAGTAGAGAGCTGCTCAAAAACCGCTGGAGAGGAGATGAGACCAGACAAGTGAGAGATTGACTCTGGCAACTGAATACAAAGTAATAGTTGCATCCTCTTACTCATATTTAATTATTTAGCTTATGCTTCAGAGGATGCTTCGGTTTACATAGTTTAAGTTCCTGCAAGATAGGAAGTGCAATTTACCAGAGAACCAAAGCCTCAAGCCCTGCTTGCAAAAGAAGCAGAGCTGCAAGTCTTAGTGATGCTCTTAAATTTGTAAAACTCAAATGAAGCCAATAAGTGCAATTTTTGTCTTTAAAAGAAAACCTGTACAAACTGATGTTTGTAAACACCTGTAACACAGGTTGACCAGTTAGGCTCTGCTGTCTGTTTTCTCATTTTTATGATGCTTTTAGCTGCAGTGCATAGGAAGTTATTGACTGCTTTACACTATGTAGCAGTTCACACGCATACACATTCCAAACGGCAAACCCACACTCGTTTAGGGACTGCTGTAAGACTCCTAGAATGATGATACTGGGTACGGCACTGGAATGATGTGTAAAGAGGTGGTGGAGCTCCATGAAGCATGCAGGTGGAAATGAATATTATCAGGCTAGACAGGCAAGAGAAATCTTCCTGCAAGTGGAGGTGCTGTATAATCAAAAGAGCTTGACAGGGAAAGGGTATGGAAACAGAAAGAAACATCTGTTACCGCTGGCTGAAACAACTTCACAAGTTGTTTGGGAAGTGGGTAGGCAAACAAGCTTTCTCTTTTCTAATCTGGATCCCTTGCTGGGAAGGGGTGTCAAGGCTGGAATCTTCCAATGGGCTAACTGCTGGAGCTGTTGAAGGAAGTTTCTGCAGACATTGTTCCTTCTTCTGAGACTTTTCCGTGTGACAGCAGCACGTGCTAAAAGCATGCCTCATGCTACCATATGAGTCAAACAGTAAAGCATGTTTCCTACAATATAGCCTTTTAGGAAAAATATTCAAGCACTAAAAATACATTCCAATCTGCATTTTATTTAACTGTTTTGTTTCAACCTTTTCTGCATAGTTCCAGCCTGTTAGATTATTTTATCTGCATGCCTAAAGATGCCTTAACAAAAAACAATTAATAAAGTGTGGAAGAAAGGGGTTTACATTTTCTTCCTGTTATTCCATACACCATAAAAATCTTTTGATACTTACCAAATCAGGTATAAGAACCATCAGCTACTGCCCTGACATGGGAGTCAGAAGCCTATTTATTGAAAAATAATCAGGAAATAAAAGAGATACTTTACTCTGTCAGTGTGAGGAGAAACAATAATCGGAGTTACAGTCATTTCTCCATCTAGAGGTCAATATCAGTCTACTAAAAAAAATTAAATCAGTACGATAATACATTTGAAATCAGCTCCCAAGCACTGACACTGCAGGAGAAAATTGTTTTTCAAATTAAACTGAGGGGGAAAATGAATGAGACTAGGACATGCTGCCAGATGAAAAGGCAGAAGAGAGACAATCACTGTAGTCTCTAAAGAAACATATATGCTCTTCTTGCACCTTGGTTTGAACCCACACACAAGAGCATGTTCACAGCCATCCTCCAGTCTAAACTTCCAGACACAGTAGGTGACTCTCCAAATCAAAATGCTACATCTCTCCTGCCAGAGTTTACATTTTATGAAACCCCTGTGAAGGTGAACTAGGAAGGTCTCAATAGCTATTTTCTGCTGTGTGTCGCTTGGCTCCTTCCTCTGCCAACTCTGCCCCTTGCAATGCCTCCGCTCTCTCCTGTCAGTGCGTCCCTTGCACCATTGCCAAGCCCTTCATTAAATGCTGTTGGAAGTCTGCTTTTTAACCTTCACATCCGTGTCTATTCTCTGCACAAAACCAGAGCGAAATCTGTGCCTGGCAGGCATTTCCTTTTGTAGAACTCCTTCTTCTTTCTCTTTCTGACTTTTCAGAGCATGAAATGTGCCTGCTAATCCTAATTGCCTCGGATGTAGAGCCTTGCAGAGACGAGACAAAGGGGACATCCTTCCACCAAGGAGTGGCGAGCAGCCACCAGGCTCTAAGCTCTTGAATCTCCAGAGCTCCCATCTCACTTTGCTACATTTCTAAAGAACGCAAGGACAAAATTCCCCAAGCAGCTATACTGGGAACAGGGACTTGTCTTCCCAGACTTCCCCTTTCCTGCTTAAACAGCCCTCCCAGCACAAGGGTCCATCTGAGCTCAGTGTGACTCAGGCTGGGCAGAGCACATTGCTGCTGTATGTCAAATCAAAAGTGCTGAATGCCTGCCTTTGAAGGTTCATTTGCTGGTCTGCATCCCGGTGCCAGATCTCTTACCAAAGAAAAAGTTTGCAAGGTCCCACCAGCACCTCCACAGCTGGCCTTTCCACCAGCAGCACCTCAGCCAGGAACGCAGGCACTGAGAAACTGAACCATTACGGTATTAAGAGACTTTTGCCTCTGACAGTTATCAAAGAAGTTAACTTTCTGGTCTAGTAGAGTTTGTCTGAATTCAGAGGACTAATTCCACCGCAGCAACAAAACACTCCTGTCACAGGTTTGCTGTCGCTGGCTAACCAACCTCGCCACCCAAGGCTTACGCTTGGGGCCTCCAGAGCTGTCACACCACGCACATCGTCTACTAGGTCTACTGCAATTCACTTGTCTGTCTGATGTAGACACTAACACCGGATCAGGTTAATCCAGCCCTGCCAAAACTGCTGTATGTAGTTTCAGATAATTTGGAGCTCCTGAAATTTCTTGAGATTTTCTAGTAGGCCTTGTTTGCCAAGACACTTGCCAAATTTAGCGCATATTCCATGCAGGTTATACTTCATCATCAGCTCCATAGCTCATAAATCAGTGTGGCCACAGTTTCAGTTCACACAGACATTTCCTTCTCCTGAGCAGAGGCTCCAACAGCTTTTTAACAGCACTTCCATCTAACCAATAAAGCTATGCCAACGGATAAAGGCAGAATAGATGCAAAAATAACAAGTGAAACTGCTTTTACGCAGAGAAGCCTTTTTCATTGTGAGTGTGCATTTTAACTACACAAAATCCTATTAATCCAAACAAATGGGCAAGCCAAATGCCTGCTACCGCCTCTGCAGCTCTTACTGCAAGAATGTGTTCTTAGCACAACTTTAAATGTGCGTGTCTTATGCCAAAACACTCATCTACAGCAGAAAAAAAACACCTCAGCAGTATCTTTGTAGAGCACATGCATGCCTTATCAACCACCACATTGCAGTAATACAAACTTTTGCTAATCCAAGAAGCAGTACGTTCCCTAGAAGGGTTTGAATTCCCGAGATTTAACTGTGTATCAGTACAACACCAAGCTTCCACACTGGAGCCACTTCTCTTTGTGGAAATAGCAGTGCACAGTATTAATAAAAGCTCCAAGCACAAAAACACATTCACAGCCTTCTACCTGCCAGTGAATGGAAGACTTGCAAAAATTCTTACTATGCCTAAACACATTTCAGGACTGCTATATTACAGCAAAAGTCCTGTGCATCCAAACTTTCAATGAAAATGCTGTGTCAGCTTAGCGACACGGACTGAGCTCCTGCCACAATACAGAGCACTGAGCTGAATACACTCAATGGTTGATTACATTTCACAGTCATAACATCCCATGAGCAGGACAAGGCTGTTGAGGAAATGTTTGTCTGTTCTGAACCTCAACTCGGGTCTAAGGAGGTTAAGATGAAGTCACATGCTCTCAGAGAAA
Organism: Apaloderma vittatum; assembly: GCF_000703405.1. Classification (NCBI taxonomy): domain Eukaryota; kingdom Metazoa; phylum Chordata; class Aves; order Trogoniformes; family Trogonidae; genus Apaloderma; species Apaloderma vittatum. Next base: position 70,666 of record NW_009707298.1, on the reverse strand, counting down.
CACAGACCTCCATTAATAAGAATGTAGGTCCTGATAATGTAAATAAATTTCACATAATAAACTGACAAAGTGTCTTAGGGCAAAGGAAGACCTGAGAGGTGGCACTTACGAAATGTATTTTAAGGGTACACTACACTCATTAAAAGCCTCTTCTCAGACTGGAGGGTCCTGCACAGACACTGCACCTAAAAAGAAAACGGACGCTAATCTTGCATAGGGAATAGAAAGCTCGAAAGACATCACTGAAGAGAATAATTTATAAATTATCCCCAGTCTGACGAGTGAAAGAAAAGAAGGCAGGACAGGAACTGGAAAGTAAGCAGACAGGCTCACTGTTTTCTAGGTAAAGTGGTGAACAGGGAGACAACCAAAATAAAAGTACACAATGAGCAAGCTTGAAAAACACAAACTCTTAACTATTGGGATGGCAGTTTAATTTTAAAGCATAGTGAGATTGAAAGAAGGAAGCCTAGGCTGGAAGAACATAACGGGGAGATAACATTATTCCAACTGGAGAAGACCAAAACAAAACAAAAAAAAAAAACAATCCGCAGCAAATAAAGTACTTTGACTCTTGCAATGTTTTCAATACTTCCCGATGGTAGAAGTTTTCAGGGTGGTTTGCCATGACCTACATGACAGCAATGGAAACAAGCCCCATTCCTTATCGCTGCTTGCCTTAATGCACAAAGCAGGTTCCAGCACTTCAGGAAATCCACAGGAATCGCTGTGTAGAGCCAGTGCATAGACTCAGGCTCAATAGGTCACCCAGCTCCCCGAGCATACAGAGCAGGACTCACAAAGCTCACCGGTCCACACCCTGATGGACCACTGTGTAACAACGTGGACGTAATGGTGCAACGTCCAGGACAGTGACGCAGCATCACAGGGCAGCAGACCTTCAACCAAGGAGTTCAGACAAACTCATAACCTTGCAGCATAAACCAGTGCCATGGTCAAGTTTAACCCAGACAGGTCCAACCTACTGCAATGACAAAAGCAACTATGAGATGAAGAGAGACTAACACTTATTCCCATTATCTTAAGGAGTGTAAAAAGTCAAACTTAAAGCCACATACAAAAAAAATAAGACCTAAGATCAAGGCAGCAGAAATACATCCTAGCTACTCAGCATGGAGGGCCTGCACTGCACTACGGATGGATACTTCAGAGGCGTTTTACTTCTTTTTAGGGCAGACTTGACCTTAATCCATCCCAAATTAGCTCATAATACTTCCAGTGGATACCAAGCAGACCTGTCCAAGAAGCTGCTATACAATATAACCACCCCAGTTACTCCACACAGCATTTTTAAGCAACAGTGAAAGGAGATTCAGGCTATAAAAATAGGGCAATCACAATTTCCTGGCTTGTGGTAAGATTTTACATTATACACAAGCGAGATTTGGAGCAGACCATGCTTTACTGGTAGGGGTCACAAACTAAAAAGAAACTCTGGTGAGAGGCTCCAAGATCTCATCCTCACAGCAGGAGAGCCAGAGTTCCAGCTCCTACCAGACCAAAGAATCAACAGCAGTACAGCCTAGAAGATGAGCACTCCAGGTCACCTTCTCAATCCCAGGACTCAGTGTAAAATTACAATCCTGAAGGACAATTTCATTGGGCCTCACAAGTCAAGAGGACTGCAGAAGTCATGCAAGCAGCTCCACAGGAGCAGTGAGATCGACATGCAGTCACTGCTAGTTTCTTTGCAAGGAGAGAAGGTACGACAGGGCTTGGCCTTCAGCTTTCACCGTTTCCTGTGTCAACGGACCTAGCGAACGAAAGGTCTTCTGTGGAACCTGAACTGCCAAGCTGGGCCAGAATCACACTCCCCTCACACCCCTTCCATGCCATCCACACAGAGAGACCCTAATCAAGTCCTCAGCGATTCGCTTTCTCACCTCACCTTTTAAAATCTTTGTAAATCTGTTCACTCCATTTGGCCTATAAGCCCTTTCTCTAAATTTTCTTTACTGACTCCTTCTCTACCACATGTTAATGTCTTCTGGCATTTACCCTCAGCCTTTCACTCTTATTCCATCCTGCTACGATTTCCAGTTCCAGCACTGCTAGTTATTTGTCTGTCTCCAGCTCTCTTCTTGTGTTTTCTTCTCTTTCCACTCTACCACAGCAGATTTGGATTTCCTTCATGCTTCTCAGTGTCCTCAAAATGGGGATATGAGGGCATGTACATGTGCACGTGGGAGGGATGTTTCCCTCCTTCCTCCCCCCCAAGTCATGCTCCAAACCAGATTTTGCTGATACCAGTTGCTACTCCACCATCTATTGTGAGACAACCCTAATCAAAACTGTCACCAAATCAATTCCCTACGCCACACAACTTTTCAAATTCTCCTATGGCACCTCAGAGAAAGACAGAAAAATCTGACTGGGTTGCTCCGTCATGAACCAAAAGATGGATCCTCAAACAACTTGGGTGTGCAGCAAGCACACCAGGAGACATGGTGCATGCATGCCCACACCATGAATGCTAATATGAACAATTGTTTGAAAGACAAAGTGTTTCTCCAGCTTAACTGAAACCCACGCCCGCAATCCCAGCTGCCTCGTCACCACCTTTGACTCATTCCTTAAACCCTCCCCTCCTCCAGTCTCTGTGCAATCTCAGCTGCTTACAAGAAAATTATAAAGTGACATTACTTCCCTCCATTCTTTCAGTCTTCTCCTCCTGCAATTCCTGCATCTTTCCAACCCTTCTAAGCACTCTACCCACCTCTATGATTTTAACTCCATCTTCCTACTTTGTGCCAGTTTCCATCCCTTGCCATTTAACAGTACACATTCGTATACTCTTTCCTCTCACAATACAAATACGCATTAACTTATTGCATCCCTAAATTCCTCAGAGACTTTGGATCACAGTTTGGATGTCTAGGGTGAGAAGAGGAATTGCATTCACCCTCATGTTCATCTCATCTCTAGCTCTCAAACTCTGAGCTCCAGGCAATAACTTTTCTTCTTCTGAAAAGTCCAGTATGGACCCTCTCCAGCTCACCTTCCATCTCTCAAATACTGCTAAAGCTGCTCGACTTGTAGTAAGCCCCTTCCTGGTCAAAGCTCTGGACTAGTAGTCTAACTGTCAGCATTCCCTCTTAGCAAAGGTGGTAACATCTTTGATTCTTGGATTACTCTTCCCTTGCCTTCTGTGACTTGTACTGCTACCACTCTTACCACCCCAAAAGATGCTGAGGGAGAACAAATGAGCAGTTATGAACATCACCACAACTTCTTCCACGCTGATCTCTGTACTTGCTGCCAACTCTGAAGTTATCTAATGGGTCATAAGCCACACCTACGTACTCCTTCCCATCCATTGCTGCAAAAACAGGTGGGTTGAAGCAGCTTGATACAGCTGAAACTGTACATATCAGGCAGTGCTTGAAGTAGGGGAAAGAGATGTGAGTCTGGTTCCCAGATCAGCAAGAGCTGGACTCAGAAGCCAGGCTACGAGGGAACTCAGCAGGATTTGAGAGCCCAGCGCAATTAGCTGCCTCAGAGATCCCGCTGATTTTGAACTCTCAGAAACATGGTAACTCCTGCATGCCAGGGCTGCTGGATTACAGCCCACAGCGAGCTCAGCA